>NC_138133.1:2277019-2518289 GCF_964188305.1 Podarcis bocagei
CATCTTTTTCTTGAGAAAATCTTTGTCAATACAGCTATAAGTTTGAACTTGATATCAACTTCAGTTTGAGGAAAACCTGCTCAGCCTGAAATGCAGAGGGAAAGATGATCTGTTTGAACTGGGATTGTAGTGACCCTCTGCCCGTGCTTCAGCTTGTTGATTTTTACTCTTGGTTGTATGGCAGTCTGCACAATTCATGCAGCTGCCTGTAAGCTTTGTGGCTCATGCAGGTGAGCCAATTTTTTCTGAACTGCGGAGTCATTTTGCATGCCTCCAATTCTGAGTTTGTTTCTCTTCTATTCATTTCAAGGGAGCTGGTGGAAGAGCAGAAGAGCAGTGAGTGGATTGTCCCCAGGAGATTCTTTCAGCACATTTGTATGGGCAGAACTGTGATCATACAATCATAGAATCATAGAGTTGGAATAGACCACAAGGGCCATCGAGTCCAACCCCCTGCCAAGCAGGAAACACCATCAGAGCACTCCTGACAGATGGTTGTCAAGCCTCTGCTTAAAGACCTCCAAAGAAGGAGACTCCACCACACTCCTTGGCAGCAAATTCCACTGTCGAACAGCTCTTACTGACAGGAAATTCTTCCTAATGTTTAGGTGGAATCTTCTTTCTTGTAATTTGGATCCATTGCTCCGTGTCCGCTTCTCTGGAGCAGCAGAAAACAACCTTTCTCCCTCCTCTATGTGACATCCTTTTATATATTTGAACATGGCTATCATATCACCCCTTAACCTCCTCTTCTCCAGGCTAAACATGCCCAGCTCCCTTAGCCGTTCCTCATAATGCATCGTTTCCAGGCCTTTGACCATTTTGGTTGCCCTCCTCTGGACACGTTCCAGTTTGTCAGTGTCCTTCTTGAACTGTGGTGCCCAGAACTGGACACAGTACTCGAGGTGAGGTCTGACCAGAGCAGAATACAGTGGCACTATTACTTCCCTTGATCTACATGCTATACTCCTATTGATGCAGCCAAGAATTGCATTGGCTTTTTTGGCTGCCGCGTCACACTGTTGGCTCATGTCAAGTTGGTGGTCAACCAAGACTCCTAGATCCTTTTCACATGTACTGCTCTCAAGCCAGGTGTCACCCATCTTGTATTTGTGCCTCTCTTTTTTTTTGCCCAAGTGCAATACTTTACATTTCTCCCTGTTAAAATTCATCTTGTTTGTTTTGGCCCAGTTCTCTAATCTGTCAAGGTCGTTTTGAAGTGTGATCCTGTCCTCAGGGGTGTTAGCCACCCCTCCCAGTTTGGTGTCATCTGCAAATTTGATCAGGATGCCCTTGAGTCCATCATCCAAGTCGTTGATAAAGATGTTGAATAAGACCGGGCCCAAGACAGAACCCTGTGGCACCCCACTAGTCACTCTTCTCCAGGATGAAGAGGAACCATTGATGAGCACCCTTTGGGTTCGGTCAGTCAGCCAGTTACAAATCCACTGAGTGGTAGCATAGTCAAGACCGCATTTTACCAGCTTCTTTACAAGAATATCATGGGGCACCTTGTCGAATGCCTTGCTGAAATCAAGGTAGGCTACATCCACTACGCTCCCTTCATCTACCAGGCTTGTAATTCTGTCAAAAAATGAGATCAGGTTAGTCTGACATGACTTATTTTTCAGAAATCCATGCTGACTATTGGTGATCACAGCATTCCTTTCTAGGTGCTCACAGACTGTTTGCTTAATGATCTGCTCCAGAATCTTCCCTGGTATTGATGTCAGACTGACTGGGCGATAATTATTTGGGTCCTCTCTTTTCCCCTTTTTGAAAATAGGGACAACATTTGCCCTCCTCCAGTCTGCCGGGACTTCGCCTGTTCTCCAGGAATTCTCAAAGATGACTGCCAGTGGTTCTGAGATCACATCTGCCAGTTCTTTTAATACTCTTGGATGCAGTTCATTTGGCCATGGAGACTTGAATACATCTAAACTAGCCAAGTATTCTTGTACTATCTCCTTAGTTATTCTGGGCTGTTTCCTCTGCTGAATCATTTGCTCCAAATTCTTCAGGTCGGGCATTGTTTTCTTTATCGGAGAAGACTGAGGCAAAGAAGGCATTGAGGAGTTCAGCCCTTTCTGTGTCCCCTGTTTGCATTTCACCATCTTCTCCTCTGAGTGACCCCACTGTTTCTTTGTTCTTCCTTTTGCTACGGACATACCCATAAAAGCCTTTTTTGTTGCTTTTAACCTCTCTAGCAAGCCTGAGTTCATTCTGTGCTTTAGCTTTTCTGACTTTGTGTCTACATGTGCTGGCTATTTGTTTGAATTCCTCTTTGGTGGTTTCCCCCCTTTTCCATTTTTTGTACACATCCTTTTTTAATCTTAACTCAGTTAAAAGTTCTTTAGATAGCCACCCTGGCTTCTTTAGGCACCTTCCATGTTTCCGTCTCATTGGTATTGCCTGACATTGTGCTTTTACTATATCCCTCTTAACAAACTCCCAGCCATCATGAACTCCCTTTCCTTTTAGTATTACTGTCCATGGGATCTCACCCAGCACTTCCCTAAGTTTTATGAAGTCGGCTTTCTTAAAGTCAAGAAATTGAGTCCTAGTATGCTTGGCTGCTCCTTTCCGCTGTATAGAAAACTTCAGAAGAGCATGATCACTCGCGCCTAATGATCCTTCCACTTCTACCCCACTAACCAGGTCATCAACATTGGTTAGGACCAGATCTAAAATGGCTGTTCCTCTTGTTGCTTCTCCCACTTTCTGGACAATGAAGTTGTCTGCAAGGCCAGTGAGGAATCTGTTTGACCTTATGCTCTTGGCTGAGTTTGACATCCAACAAATATCCGGGTAATTGAAGTCCCCCATTACTACTATCTCCCTTCCTTTTGCATGCTTGGCCATCTGTTCCAGGAAGGCATCATCCTTTCTGCAAGAATATCATGGGGGAGTTTGTCAAAAGCTTTACTGAAATCAAGATACACTGCGTTCACAGCCTTCCCTGAAGATATAGCAGAAATAGGAAGATATTTGGAGGAAAATGGGGGTGAGCGGCTGACAGAAGACGAAATATCCCATCTAAATAAACCAATAACGACGGATGAGGTTAAGGAGGCTATCAAAAAAATGAAACCAGGGAAAGCCCCAGATCCAGACGGTCTGTCGCAAAAATACTATAAAGACTTGGAGGAATACGTAACACCTGTCTTATGTGATGTATTTAACAACATTTTGCAGGGAGGGAGGATACCGGACTCGTGGAGAGAGGCCCATATTACTCTAATACCAAAACCAGATGCGGATAAACTAGACATAAAAAACTATAGGCCGATATCACTACTCAATAATGATTATAAAATTTTTGCTGAGATAATGGCAAAAAGATTGAAAAAATATTTGATAAAATCAATCCATAAAGATCAAGCCGGATTTTTGCCAGGCAGACAGTTGAAGGATAATATAAGACATATAATTAACATCATTGAATATTTAGAGTTTAAAAATGAAATCCCTGCGGCTCTGGTATTTGTCGACGCCAAAAAGGCTTTTGACAATTGTCAGAGCTGCTTCAAGATCCTAGCTCACAGAGGATCACGCTAGCCAGCGGTCATTAAGTAAAAGTCTTTATTGAATTACAGTTTCCATTCTCACGCTGCTGTCTGCAACTCTACGTCTACTAGCTAGATCGGCGAGGCTCCGTCTGAGTCTCCGCCCCGTGCGCACCAACTTAATATCCTAGCCTTGCTCCACCTTTTCCTCCTGACTGTCCTCCTCTGGGTCCCTCTACCCCCCGGGGCTTCTTCCTTCCGGGATTCTTCTGACGCTGACCCAGACCCTTCTGCCTCCTTGCGCCGGGCTTTAGGACCCGGTTCCCTTTCGGGGCTGCTCACTGCGCCGCCTTCCTCTGCATTTGAACTTGGCGCGCGCGCCCAACCTTCCACTTTCCTCTTAACCGTTTCTTCGCTCCCCGATGGAGGTGTGGCCACTCCTGACTCCTGCCCTCCCTCCTGTGGTGAGCTGCCAGCGCTTCCCTCCTGGCTCCTTTCCTCTTCCCTGCTTCCTGGCGGTGACGCTGGTCCCGATTTCCAGCTGCTCCCCCCTGAGTCTCCTCTGGCTCTATCTTCCTGGGGTGCCTCCCTAGACTCCCCCCTTGCCCTGGCCACTGGTGCTCCTTTCTGTGAATCCTCTGATTCACTGGAAAGACTGGGAGATCTCGGGTCGTCGTCATCACTCATCCTTTCCTCTGTCTCCTCCCCTTCGCTCTCTGTTTCCTCCCTTGCCCGTGCCTCTGCACCTAAACCCCTGACATCCATCCCCCCCTCGAAGCCCCCCAGTCCCCCCTCCCCTCCTTCCGGTGCTGGAGCTGGGGGCTGCTGTTGCAAAGGGGCGAACGTCGGATATCGGTCGCTTCCCGTGGCAGGCCTCCAGCGGAACTCTTCCAGGTCTTCCTCTCTGCTCTCGTTGACGACAGTCACCTCCTCTTCCATCTCTGTGCCGCCGTGCTCGAAACCAGGGTCGTCCCCGAAAATGTCCATGTCCGTCTCTCCCGCACTTCCTCCAGGCGGCGTTGCTCGGCCGGAACAGTCCAGCCACTTCCTGCGGAACTGCTCCTCCGGCCTATCGTCCCACCAATACGAGGGTTCTGAGACAGATCCCGAGGGTGACCCCTCCGGGGAACGGACGTCTCGTGTTGGTTCCTCGTCCGAGTCGAACCCCCTGAACGTGCTGTCCGAAAGCGTGGGCGTGAAAAGCCAGTCGTCGAAAAAGTCTGCTGGCATAGGTCTATGCGCGAAGAGGGCATGAAACTCGTCTTTGAGCAGAGGTTCGTCTAAAGCGTAGCCCGGCACCCAGCTGTTCGCACTGGCCGGGGTGCCCTCCCTGGCGAGAAAGTATTCTACTCCCTCTTCCCCCCATCTGGAGTCCAAAATCTCCGTGACTTCGTTGATGCGCTCCTCCTGTGCCACTCCCGCGTGCCCCGTTCCTTCTCTGAGCGGACTCGGCGCCGTTCCGGGTTCCTGGAACCTGTGCGGTGCCTTGTAGGGAGTGAGCACCGATCTGTGGAACACCGGATGCATTCTGGAACCCTCCGGAAGCGCCAGCCTGAAAGCCACCGGGTTGACCTGCTCTTCGACTTGGTAGGGCCCCAGTTGTTTATGCCCTAGTTTCTTCTTGGCCAACGACCTGGCCGGCACTGCGTGGGCTGCTAACCAGACCCAGTCTCCCACGTGGAGCTCTTCGCCAACCCTTCTGTGTTTGTCCGCTTGTACCTTGTATGCGTGTTTAGCCAGCTCCAGGTGGCGCCGCAGCTGATCGTGGACTTCCTGCAGCTCCGACGCGAACGCATCTGCTGACTGCGGCTCCCCTTCTCCCCTGCATTCCAGTCCCGGAAAGGTTCTAGGGTGCCGCCCGTTGTTGGCGAAGAACGGCGTGACGCCCGTGGATACGTGCTTCGTGTTGTTGTAGGCAAACTCTGCAAGCGGCAGGTAATCCACCCACGTCGCAGGCTGTTGGTTTGCATAACATCTCAGGTACTGCTGCATGATGGCATTGGCTCGCTCCGCTTGCCCGTTGGTCTGCGGGTGTCTCGCCGACGCCAGATTGATCTTGACGTTTAGGAAGCCCATCAGTTTCTGCCAGAAGTTCGAGATGAACTGCCGCCCGCGGTCGGACAGAATAGACCGTGGCAGACCGTGAACCTTGAACACGTGGTCTATGAACAGTTTGGTGGTTTGCTCCGCCGTGGCCACCTTAGCACACGGAATGAAATGCGCCATCTTGGAGAACAGGTCCACCACCACCAACACTGCCGTCTTGCCCCTTGAGCTGGGCAGATCCGTGACAAAGTCCAGAGCCACCCTTTCCCAAGGTTCGACCGGAGTTTGCAGCGGCTCCAACAGTCCAGCCGGCGGTTTGTGCACCGGCTTTGCCCTCTGGCAGGTGTCACACCTCGCTACGTAGTCTGCGACCTCCCCTCTCATTCCAGGCCACCAGAAATCCCTGGCTACTAATTCCACCGTCTTCTCCTTGCCAAAGTGCCCGGCCGTGGGTGCGTCGTGCAGCTGCTGTAGCACCTTGGCTCGAAGTTCGTCACCCGGCACGTAGATGGCCCCTTTACGGATGAGCAAGCCATCTCGTAGCTGGAAACCGTCGGCCGCTGCCTTGCCCCCTCGCACCTCTGCCATCTTCGTTTGTGCGAAGGAGTCCCCCTGCAACGCTCGCCGCACCGCCTCTAGGTCCACGGTCGCCGCGGCGCACGCCCACACTGTCGGTGCAAAGATGTGCATGGCGGCCGCTGGTGTTGCGTCCTCCAGATACTGTGGCTTGCGGGAGAGAGCGTCTGCCATGATGTTGGTGTCCCCCGGGACATACTCTATTCGGAAGTCGAAGTCCGCAAAGAACTCAGCCCAACGTATCTGCCTCTGGTTCAGGAACTGTGCCGTGCGCCAGTGTTCCAGATTCTTGTGGTCCGTGCAAACCTGCACCGTGTGCTTGGCGCCGATCAGAAAGTGCCTCCACGCCTTGAACGCTGCATGAATGGCCAGCAACTCCCTGTCCCATATGGTGTAGTTCTGCTCGGACTTGCTGAGCTTCCTGGAGTAAAACGCTCCCGGCCGCCACACGCCCTGCGGGTCCTTCTGCAGCAGGACCGCCCCCACTGCTCTGTCCGAAGCGTCTGTCTCCACCCTCATCGGCATGCTGGGGTTGACATGAAGCAGCTGCTCTTCCGACGCGAAGAGACGCTTGAGGGCCTGAAAGGACTGCTCCGCCTGCTCTGTCCAGATGAACTTCTTCTTCTTGGAGCTAAGGGTGTCAGTGATGGCCGCCGTCTGCATCGCGAAGCCCTTGATAAACTTGCGATAGAAGTTCGCAAAGCCGACAAACCGTTGGACCTCCTTCCGGTTGCGTGGGCTCTTCCAATCCAACACCGCTCGAACCTTGGCGCTGTCCATGGCGAGCCCCTTGGCAGACAGCTTGTAGCCCAGAAAATCCACCTCCGGCACGTCAAATTGGCACTTCTCCAGCTTGGCGTAGAGCCTGTGTTGCTTTAGCCTGCCCAGCACTTCCTTGACGTGCTTGTCATGTTCTTGCTGCGACTCCGAAAAGATCAGGATGTCATCCAAGAAACAGACGCACGTCTTGTAGAGAAGTCCCGCCAACACGTGATGCATAAATGCTTGAAAAACGTGAGCGCCATTTTGCAGTCCAAAAGGCATAACTCTGTATTCGTAGGTACCCAGTGGCGTGAACATGGCTGTCTTCCACTCATCACCTTCCCGCATGCGAATGAGGTTGTACGCCCCCCGCAGGTCCAACTTGGTGAACACCTTTCCCTTCCGTACCTTCGCCAGGAGGTCGTCGATGCGGGGCATGGGGAAGTCCGACGGCTTGGTCACACTGTTCAAAATCCTGTAATCCACTACGAGTCTTTTTTGGGGCGTGTCTCGCTTCTTAACAAAGAATACAGGACTGCCCCCCACTGCCTTAGACTCCCGGATGAAACCGCGCTCCAAATTATGATCGATGAAGTCTTTGAGTTCCTGCAGTTCGTCCTCAGACATGGAATACAGCTTCCCTTTAGGCAGCGCCGCCCCCGGCAGCAGGTCAATTTTGCAGTCATATGGTCTGTGAGGGGGTAGCCTGTCCGCCTCCTTCTCGCAGAAAACTTCCAGAAATTCTGCGTACTTGTGGGGAATCGCTTGCAGCGTGCCTAGCAGCAGCTGTGATTCCTCTTCCTCTCCTTCCTGCCTGGGTACGATGCAGTGTTCAGCACAAAAGGAAGAGCCGAAGACCAGCTGCCTCTGGAACCAAGCCATCGTTGGGCTGTGCTTGTCCAGCCAACTCATACCCAATACAATGGGCGTGTCAGACAGTTGAGTGACGTTGAAGCTGATGACTTCCCTGTGATTCCCAAGTCGCATCACCATTGGTGGCGTCTGCTTCACCACTTGCCCCCCTAGCAGCTCCCTGCCATCCACCGTGACAACCTGCAGGGGCAGTGTGGCCGGCAGCAACTGCACAGCGTGCCTGTCGACAAATTCCTGCCCTATAAAGTCCGCGTTGCTGCCGGAGTCGATGGTGATTGGCACGTCCATGGTGATTCCATTGGGCAGCTGGAGAGATGCTGTGAGCCTCACTACTGGTTTGGGCGGGAGGGGGTTCACTGGCTGTAAAATTTCTGGGGACTGCGTCACTAACACGTCTGGCTGGGCCCCAGTGCCTCTTCCTCCAGCCAGACATCGTCGTTTCCCTGCTGTGGTCCTCCCTGCTGCGTTGCTGCAGTCACCATTGCTGAGGCTGCAGTAAGCTTGTGGGGCCTCTGGGGACACTCTTTCGCCATATGCCCTGGCTGCTCACAGACGTAACACTTCCTGGTCCCTCTAGGAGGCTTCGCCTTCACTGCTGCCGGTGCTAGGGCTCTGGTTGCTGACTGAGCCCTTGCACCTCCAACCTCCATAGGTTCGGCTCCTCCTCCTGGCGGAGGCGTGGATTGCGCTCGCGCTGCTTCTCTGGGAAAGAAGGAGGGGCCCCCGGCTGGTTCGCGCCCTCCACGTCCTTCGTCCTTGCTCCACGGACGTCCTTCCAGCCTCACCCCCACAGCCAGTGCCCTCTGAACGACCTCCTGGGTGGTTCGGGGTCTCTCCCCCCTCGCTATCTCATCTTTAATCGAGTTGTGCAGTCCCTCCCAAAAGAGGTCTCTTACAGGAGCCGAATCTCTGTCCCATTCCAGGGCGCTGACCAAGGCGAAAAAGCGTGCATGATACTGTCTGACGCTGGCCCTCCCTTGTCTCAGCCCATGCACCTCCTTCCGTGCAAGATCAATGTCAATACTTGATAAGAAACACCCATCCATCGCTTTAATAAAGGCATCCGCATTCTGGAGCGCCGGATCGTTATCTCTCCATAAATTGCGCAACCATGCTTTCGCCTCCCCATGCAGATGGGACATGATGAACCCCACTCTCTCCTGTTCATCTCTAAAATCTTTATGCAACAGTTGCAGTGCGCACAGTACGTCGGCTCTAAAGTTGGGATACTGTTGCAGGTTCCCATCGAAGTGAGAGAGCAGCCCGCCTGTCCGTCTCGCCAACCCAATTCCCTCCTGCCGGGGTGGTTGCTTTGCCAGTACGTCTAACCTGACCTGGAGATCCCTGCAGGCGGCAGCTGCCTCGTCCTCTCTCTTCCTGGATGCGAGAACCTCGGCGTTCAGTTGTGCCACTGCTTTTCTGAGGTCCTCTATCTGCTGCTCAGCCGTCATGTCTCCTGCCGTTCGTGAGCTCGCTAGTGGGCGCCTGTTTCTCTCCCCTCCTCGAGGCTGCAGATGCCCACAATGTGGAGACGGAGCCTACTGTCAGAGCTGCTTCAAGATCCTAGCTCACAGAGGATCACGCTAGCCAGCGGTCATTAAGTAAAAGTCTTTATTGAATTACAGTTTCCATTCTCACGCTGCTGTCTGCAACTCTACGTCTACTAGCTAGATCGGCGAGGCTCCGTCTGAGTCTCCGCCCCGTGCGCACCAACTTAATATCCTAGCCTTGCTCCACCTTTTCCTCCTGACTGTCCTCCTCTGGGTCCCTCTACCCCCCGGGGCTTCTTCCTTCCGGGATTCTTCTGACGCTGACCCAGACCCTTCTGCCTCCTTGCGCCGGGCTTTAGGACCCGGTTCCCTTTCGGGGCTGCTCACTGCGCCGCCTTCCTCTGCATTTGAACTTGGCGCGCGCGCCCAACCTTCCACTTTCCTCTTAACCGTTTCTTCGCTCCCCGATGGAGGTGTGGCCACTCCTGACTCCTGCCCTCCCTCCTGTGGTGAGCTGCCAGCGCTTCCCTCCTGGCTCCTTTCCTCTTCCCTGCTTCCTGGCGGTGACGCTGGTCCCGATTTCCAGCTGCTCCCCCCTGAGTCTCCTCTGGCTCTATCTTCCTGGGGTGCCTCCCTAGACTCCCCCCTTGCCCTGGCCACTGGTGCTCCTTTCTGTGAATCCTCTGATTCACTGGAAAGACTGGGAGATCTCGGGTCGTCGTCATCACTCATCCTTTCCTCTGTCTCCTCCCCTTCGCTCTCTGTTTCCTCCCTTGCCCGTGCCTCTGCACCTAAACCCCTGACAACAATGTATCCTGGTGTTTCCTTTTAAAGTGTATGGAAAGGGTAGGGATAGAGGGGCCCTTTTTGGAGGGTATCAAAGCAATTTACTCGAGCCAAAGAGCTAAATTAATCATTAATAATAACTTAACAGATTCCTTTATGATTTCAAAAGGTACAAGACAGGGGTGCCCTCTGTCCCCCCTTCTGTTTATTATGGTACTGGAGATAATTACAAATAAAATAAGGGAAACACCGGAAATAAGAGGAATTAAACTTGGAGTGAAAGAATATAAATTAAAGGCATATGCCGATGATTTAGTAATATCATTAGAAGAACCATTAAAAGGGGTGGAAAAAGTTCTAGAGCTTCTTGAGGAGTTTGGAAAGCTATCTGGGTTTAAGTTAAATAAAACTAAGACAAAAATACTGACAAAGAATTTGGCTGAAGATCTAAGAATTCAATTAGAACAACAAACAGGGATTAAGGTAGTGAAAAAGGTGAAGTACTTGGGCATTTGGGTAACTACAAAAAATATAAATTTAGTGGAAAATAATTATAATAGAACCTGGAGTGAGATTAAAAAAGATTTAGACAGCTGGAGCAGATTAATACTCTCCAGGGAGGGACGAATGGCTGCCATAAAAATGAACATCCTTCCAAAAATATTATTCTTATTTCAGAATATCCCAGTAATCAGAGGCACGACAATGTTTAAGGAGTGGCAAAGGACCCTGTCCAGGTTTATTTGGCAGGGGAAGAGAGCAAGAATTAAGTTTAAACTGCTCACAGACAGGAGAGAAAGAGGGGGGTTTGCTGTCCCGAATTTGCAATTATATTATGAGGCCGCATGCCTGTGTTGGATTAAGGATTGGATAGTTTTGGAAAATCTGGATGTGTTAGACCTGGAAGGATTTGATGCTAGATTTGGCTGGCACGCTTATCTATGGCAAGATAAAGAAAGGGTGCATAAGGGATTCTCCCACCATATTGTTAGAGGAGCGTTGTTAGAGGTATGGAATAGAACTAAAAGACTGTTGGAAAAGGGCATACCTTGGTGGTTATCACCAGTTAATATCTCATCAATCAAAAATTTAAACACGGGAAACCAAAGATGGACCTACGAAGACCTCTTGATTAAATCGGATAAAGGGTGGAGAATTAAATCATATGAAGAATTAAAGGATAAGTCAATAGGGTGGCTACAGGTTCACCAAATTAATGCCCTAGGGAATGAACATAAAAAAATAGGGATTAATGAGAAAAAATCAAAATTCCAGGTGGAAATATTAGAAGGAAAGAGTAAACTTTTATCTAAAATGTACAATCAATTACTGGAATGGGATACTAAAGATGAGGAGGTGAAGGAGGTCATGATAAAGTGGGCCATAGATTTGGGATATAATTTAGAATATGAGAGATGAGTGAAACTTTGGACTAAGGATATGAAATTTACAGCATGTGTTGGCCTCCGAGAAAATATCGAAAAAATGATGTATCGCTGGCACATCACCCCTGTTAAGCTGGGGAAAATGTACAAGACTGGAGACAAAAGATGTTGGAAATGTAAAAAAAAAGAGGGCGACTTCCATCATATGTGGTGGTCATGTGAAGAAGTGAAGAGGTTCTGGGGTTCTATCTATGACAAATTGAAAAAGATACTGAAATATACATTTCCTAAAAAACCAGAGGCATTCCTTCTGGGAATGGTCGGTGAGGAGATTAGGAAAGAAGATCAAACCATGTTCCAGTATGCAATGGCAGCAGCCAGGATACTGTTGGCACAAAATTGGAAATCATCTAAGATCCCAACTATTAGTGAATGGCAAAACAAGCTATTTGAGTACTCTGAGCTAGCAAAAATGACACAGAAGATTAGGCACCAGAGTAACAAAAATTTTATTAATGATTGGAATAAATTTATATTATACATGGAAAAAAACTTAGGCAATATTAAAATAACAGTAGGTGAATTATAGAATCTGCGAAGTAAAGACAAAGGTTGAAAGAAGGAACTGCAAGAAGGTTATTAATGCGATATAGCTCAAATCGTGGTGGAGGGAAGTTAGAACGATGATATGATAATTAGTACTTTTGGAGAAATGTATTTACGTCTTGATGTTTTATTGTCTATCTTTGTTTATTTTTTTAAATTTTTTTGGTATGTTTGTGATTTTAAAATAGTGTATATCGGAAATAAAATTTAATAATAATAATAAAAAAACACAGCCTTCCCCTGATCCACGAAGCTCGTAATGAGATTCATCTGACACGACTTGTTTTTGAAAAAGCTGTGATTCTAAAATGTTTCAAGTTAAGCATATAGTTGCTGAAATCTGTAAATTTAAGCATATTTGCTATTTAAACCCTGTATTTATCCTTTATGTATATTGCTTAAGTTTGTTCTATGTGCCTTGCTGTACTTTTGCTCACTTACTGTGAGCACCTCAGTTTTCAGAACCTTGAAACTAAAAAAAGTATTTGCTGGTGAATGTAAATGTGCCATCAAATCTAATGCGCACCTTAATTTTCGCAATGTAATTTGGACAAAAAAGGTGAGCATTAATTTGAGTAAATACGGTAGTACGTTCCTAGCTGCTTTTAGCTGTGCTGTGGAATTAGTCTCATGATTCTGTAATCTCAATCCTATAATTTCAAATCCCCTTGATTTCCCCATATAATTAACCAGAAAACAATTCATTAGCTGTATAACAATACAGAATGGCGTGACTGTGAATATGCACATTTTATGTAATCTTACATGTGTGTCTTACTGTAGGTCATACTGATGTTTCAATGTGCCCAGTGCAGAATATTATTTGGAGTGAGGTAAGAGTAAGAACCCTGTCCTATGAACCGCATATATCCTGAACCAGAGAGTCTAATAGCAGGAGGACCCATTCTCCTTTCTTTCTGTGCCTCTGTGCCAGCATCTCAGAGGGCAGTTGCTGGTGGCTTGTGCTGTGCTTCCAGGACCTCTGCTACCTATGTCCAGAGGGTGGGCGCCAGAATGAAGAGGGTTCCATCAGGCCCTGTATAGCTGCTGGCTCTGGTCTGCTTCTTCAGCCTGAGTAAGCTGTCTCTCAGGCACAGGGTTGACTGAGCTGCTGATGGAGTTCCAGCCCAACACTTGACCCCTAGAGCACCAGACCTGACCCTTTTAAACTGAAAAAATCCTAATGGAAATGGATGCAGTTATTCTGAATCACTCCAGACATGAGTCTCACCTCTAACACTAACCCCAACCTCAACCCACAGGATGCCAGAACGACACTTTCAGCTCCAACATGCATGACACTCTGGATCTAGATTAGCTCCACCTTGTGTGCCTATAGTGACTGCCTGCACAATTTCCAGCATTCCCACACCAGGATCTTGGTTTTCACCCTTAGGAGTAAAAACAAAAACAAAAAACCTTACTTCCGTAGGAAAAAAAGGTGGGGGGAGCCCAGCAAGTCCCTGTGCCTGTGATAGACATGTTAAAGAATGCCTGTCAAGGCACACCATGCCTGGCACAGCAGAGACTGTGATTGAGCAAATATAATATGATACCTGCTGTCAGTTTCTGGAGTGGCAAGCCTGGGAAAAGCTCTGCCTCCCATGATAGCTAATCCACAGTTCACAGGGGCATTGACTAAGGGCCAAACTAGACAGGATGGCAGCAGATCTGTTTGTTTAAACCAGGATGCTGCCCCAGTCACATTGTAAGAGTCTGGGCCTGATTTTAACAGCAAAAGGGAATATATGAATGTGTGTATGTGATCAAAAGGTATTAGTTAAACTCTCCTCTGCCCACACTTTACCTGTGAAAGCTTCAGGACAGGCAAAAAGAAGTTCTTCCTCACACAGCCAAGAGTTAAACTATAGAATTTGTTGCCAGAGGATCTGAAGGTGGTTACCAACTTTGATGGCTTTAAAAAGGAATTAAATAAACTCAAGGAGGATAGGGCTATCAATGACTACTGGTCATGGTGACTATGATATGCCTCTGAGCACCATTTTCTGGGGAGCAGCAGTGGGGCAGGGTTATTGCTTTCATGTTCTGCTTCTGGGCTTCCTGCTTCAGCGTCTGTCTCCCTGGCCACTGATGTCCTAAGAAAAGCTCCAAAGCCAGAAGTAAGTTTAGCTGGGGGGGGGGGGGGGACTTTGGCTACAGAGATGTAAGCAGGAGGCAGGGAGAGGAGTTTGCACCTCACCTCTGTAGCCCTTTCACATCTAAATTCAGATCCCCCCAACCCAACCTTTCCACATAACTGGCTTTAAATGCACAGATCAGCTGCCATGACATCGAACTCCAGCCTCCCTCTGACAATGAGCAAGGAATGAGGTTTTGAAGCTCCTCACAATCCTAGGGGGTGGGCAGAGTTAGAGGCAGGGCTTTCTTCAGCCTGAACTCACTGGAACTTAGTTCCAGCACCTCTCAGGTGGGCACCATAAGAGAACAAGTGAGGAGTTTATGGTGAGTTCTGGCACCTCTTTTCCTAAAAAAATAGCACTGGTAAGAGGCAACGATTTATAGGGCCCATTTGCTTGTGAGGAAACGTGTTATTGTAATATATGTTCACCTACAAATAACCATGTAGTGCATAATAGGGGAACATGTATGAGAAAATAGGAAATGGCCCTGTGTTAAGTCAGACAATCTAGGTCTGCAGAGTCTACACTGATTTGTAGCAGCTCTCAAGGTTTTCCCACCAGGGAATCTCCCAGCTCTTTCTGGAGATGCCAGGAATGGAGCCTGCAACCTTCTGCATGAAAAGCAAGTGGAGCCACAGCTGTCTGAGCCTGGTAATAGAAAAACAACACCCAATACATTCTCATTCAGCTATCCTAAAAGCTATTTATCAATCCCAAAATCAAGACTGATGCAACCTTCTTCTTTAGTAAAGCAGAATATATCAAAATGTGTCTCTCTGCTACTTCTCTTTTACTGGCCATGACACAAAAGAATGCAGGGCATGTAAATCTGCCAGTTAATAGACCCAAAGAATGCTTTTCTCGGCTGAGTAAAGATGAGACATAAATTGATGATCAGCTAACCTCAGCTTGAGCAGATGCCCACAAGATTTGGTGACATCTCCATCAAAGGAAGGAAGCAACCTACAATGCGAAGCAAGCAGAGGAAAATGTGATTGTATTGGGATATTCCACAGGTAGAATCCCAAATATTGTTGACGTTAAACCTCCACTTACTCAGTGCAATTATGAAGTTTGCCAGAAGATGGCACTCTCTCCTTTCATTTGTTGAAATGCCCCCTTAATTCAAAATGTGAATCAAGTAACTACAGCAGTGGCTTCTGTTCTATTCAATTATTCAAATTAATGCCCCCCCCCCCATTTTTCATGTACGGTAGTACCTCAAGAGTCCTACAGTTGGGTTAGAAATATAATGGGAAATAAAAACATTTGGACAGGGATCCAAGGAGGCTGTTGTGTAGACAGAAAGAGCTTTGTGCTAAAGGAGAGAGGGCTCTGTGCTCCACTATTGTCAAGTGCCCACATACCACAGCATGCAGAGATCACAGGATTGAGACCTACGAAATCTCAAAAGCTAAAGGAATTGTCCAATAACAAGATGTTTAATCAGAAGCAATAGCCATTGAGTTAAATGGGATGCACTCACAAGTGTGCATAACATTGCAGGCTAAAATTTCCAGTATCTAAGGGTGATTCTTCAGTGCCCTTTCTAGCAGCTTGCCTTCGAAATGACTATCAGAACCAAAATTAATTATGCAAAACAAGGGAAATCATGCCAGTGCAGATAATTTGCATAATTTGCACATGAACCCTTTTTCTTGGAGCAGAATTTGAGCTGCCTCAGTGCTGAAATGTTATTATGTTTTTAGTGCAGAATACACAGTGACACAAGCTTCCATTCTCCTGGATTTATTCCCTAAACATGCACAGAAGCCAGAGTCCTAACAGTAAGAGTCTTAATGCCCACCCAGGACTGCATCCCTTTAGATGTTCTAAGAAACCCAGGTCCACACACGCTGCATATCTGGTTTGAGCATTTCAAGTTCACTTTGCGCTTACTTTGTGGTGAGCATATTTTTACACAGCTGCTCACGCCTTACCTTTCCACTGATTTGGATCATCCCACAGATGCATTTTTCTCTGAAAAAAATCCAGGTTTTAATTAGCCACTAAAAGCCTAACATTTACTTCTGAGTAAACTTGTACAGAATTGTGCGATACTAAAAAGAAACATCTGGTCAAGCAGGGTCGTCACAAAGCATAATGGGGGAGGGGAATGAGGTGGGAGAGTCATCATGCAGTAACGTACCACACGGGGGAAGATCACAATTTTAAATTTACAAGGAAGTGTTTACATAGGGGATTATTTTTTATAATGCCATGGTCCACTTCAAGATTTTGCCACCTCATTTTGGTACATGTGTAGATGAAACCTCAATGTTTCGGGACCATATCATCACCAAAGCAACTTACCCTACAGGATGGTTGCAATCTTAAATGAGATAACAACTGTATGGCCCTTTATATGCTACAGTGGAAATGATGGCGGGGGGCGGGGGGTGGGGGGCGGGGGGGGAGAGAGAGAGAGCTGTGCTCTAAAAGGGAATGTGCAGAGCAGGCTCTGTTCTGCATGTAGCCCTTCTGGACAATTAAAACCCCACTAAACAACTGTTTGGTGTCAACTTGTGGTGAATGTAGCCTCTTACTTGTGCAAGTTGATGGGATTTCTTTTTTTTAAAGGGCTCCACTTGCACAGCTGCAGTTGCTTGATTGGTTTGGGGTACCAAAAGTACAATTCTCTTCCAGCTGGAGATATGTGGTGGATCTATACACTGGGGGGTGGGGAGCTATAAATAAATCTGAAACGAAATTGTTATAACAAAAGAAGAAAAATGCTATGGAAAAATGCATCAATTTTTTTTTTTGCTCTCTAGTGCCATCTGGTGTTGCATGTTTATAATGCATTCAAAACACTGTTTTTTACTAATGCAGCTAAGTCCCTACATGCAGAACCATACAACCCTCAGCTAGATTCAAGGTGCTGGATTTTAAGCTTTTCTGGTTATGATTGATCATGATTCATAGGTCATGCAAAGCTCATTTTATACATGCCTGTTCACACCAGTGTATGCAGCACAGTCACCTAAGGATTCACGGTTGGATGACTGAATTTGCTTCACTGAAGAGCATTGTGTCATGTTTTGGATGCATTATTCCAGAGCCAAAATAAACATTAAAAATATTTGAAATTTTCCAAAATATATTTTGCTTGGCTTCTATATGGAATATGAAATATGAAATTCACATTTTGAATCAGAAAAACTTACTGCTTTAGATGTGTTGGCCTCTTATGATTGTTCCAGTAGTAAACTTAATCTAAATCTCACAAGCTGTCAAAAATACTAAAATACCCCTGCAAGTCATCCATCAAAGGCTGTCAGTTACTCATTAGTATTGCATGCCAAACCTCAAAACCCATTTTGTGCAAATACCATTGCATGTCAGTTATCAAAGACTGTGAAATGTAGATTTAAGACATTTCTAGGCTGCTTTCCACAAAAGCACCCAAAGCAGTCTATACGAAATATATTGAAGGTAAAGGGACCCCTGACCATTAGATCCAGTCGTGACCGACTCTGGGGTTGCGGAGCTCATCTCGCTTTATTGGCTGAGGGAGCCGGTGTACAGCTTCCGGGTCATGTGGCCAGCATGACTAAGCCACTTCTGGAGAACCAGAGCAGCACACAGAAATGCTGTTTACCTTCCCGCCGTTTACCTTCTACTTGCACTTTGACGTGCTTTTGAACTGCTAGGTTGGCAGGAGCAGGGTCCGAGCAATGGGAGCTCACCCCGTCACGGGGATTTGAACCACCGACCTTCTGATCGGCAAGTCCTAGGCTCTGTGGTTTAACCCACAGCGCCACCCGCGTCCCTACAAAATATATTAGCAATAGCTAAAAGCAGCCAACAGCTTGTCAGCAAAATGCAAGGCAGAACATAGGTTCTTACAAAAGGAGAGCAAAGGAGAACAGCTCTTCCCTTCAGGAGGCAGATCCTTCCAGAGCCCAGGCCTGAAACTACAGCAGGAAACGCCATACTCGGAGCCATCACGGTTCTAGTCTGACCCATGGAAGATACCCAAAATTGGGTTTGATCTCCCAACTGCAGCTGGTGTGTGAGCTTAAATATGGAAGTAATAAATATTTTTACATTTCAACTGACAAATACTGTAAAATACCAAATAACTGAAATAAAATATCATTGGATGTCAAATGCAGATATAAAATACTCATCAAATATTGTGAATCATATTCAGTCAACATCAAAATCCACAGAAGGGAATTCTGCAGAGTAAATTCATTCCAGCTCCAGCTCATTCACGCAGGCGCACTCACACACACTTCACTGCTTATTATTCCAATCATTAAACGATGATCATGCATAAAGAACCCGTCCCTGTCTCCAAGGATCTCACTATCCTCGTCGTAAACTGGCAAGAGAGTGTATTTTAACACAATGGCTTCATGCTTTTCACATTTAAATAATGTTTTCAAGTACATAGGTTGGCAAAGGAACATGGTTGCATTCTTTGCTCACCAGCCAGTGATGCAAGGCACAATCTATTGTGATGTTCATAATGCACAATGCATCTTCATGTGAATCATATTCATTGGTCTAACTTCCCTTTCTCTGCTTTTGAGCATATGCGCCTAGAAAAATTGTCTGCGGAACATTCATAGCCCTTAACAAAACATTATTTTTCTTCGTTACATAAATCAGGCACTGAGTGGCACCTTTTACCATTTTAAAATGGCTTCTCTCATATTAAACACAATAATGGGTTTGCCTTACAGCTTGTGTGTTATATTCCTCAGTATATTCTCTGATGTAGGGAAAAGGTGATTGTCTCTGTTATCTGTTTGCTATCTGTGGAGGGATTAGAGTCATCATGAGCCCCTCTAAGCTTTGAATAAACAATGCTTTATTGGTTCATGTCACTGAAGGCTGAACACAAATGAGCTGAGTAAGACATCAAACCATCCTCTTTGCTAAAAGCTTTGAGGGTCTGCTCTGTTGCACAGTATAAGTTGTGGACAGACAGAGCCTTAACTAATTCAGAAATTCTAACAAATGCTTAGTAGAATTTGTTTAAAATCAAGACTAGATCTTCCCTTTTTCAAGCATGCAGATGCGTAAGTCCTCATTAGTGATGGGCAATTCCAGCTCAGGAGGTTTTCTGAATGTCCCACAGGCTCCACCCCCTTCGTGTACTTAGCCTAGCCTACAAGGAACTGCTGAAATGGCAGAGGCAGGGAAAGCCCCTTCCTCCCCCTTCCTCTTCTTCCCTGGTATGCTGCTTGCTGGTATTCCAGACACCAGGAAGGAATATGGAGGAAAGCGGCGGGGGGGGGGGGGCTCTTAGGCCTCTTTTTTGCAGTCATTGCAGTTGTAGGTGCTGCCAGGCCAGGTAGTAGGCAGGCAGTTTCCATCCTGCTTGGATTAATAATAATAAAAATAAATTTTATTTATATCCCACCCTCCCCAGCCGAAGCCAGGCTCAGAGCGGCTAACAACAGTAAAATGATAAAACATTCTAAAATCATTTCATTATAAAATTAATTCCAATCAGATTAATGGCAACCATTTCCAAAGGACGGAGTCAGGCTGTGCCCTGGCCAAAGGCCTGGTGGAACAGCTCTGTCTTGCAGGCCCTGCGGAAAGATGTCAAGTCCCGCAGGGCCCTAGTCTCTTGGGACAGAGCGTTCCACCAGATCGGAGCCACAGCTGAAAAAGCCCTGGCTCTAGTTGAGGCCAGCCTAACCTCTCTGAGGCCTGGGACCTCCAAGATGTTTTTGTTTGAAGACCGTAAGGTCCTCCTTGGGACATACCAGGAGAGGCGGTCCCGTAGGTATGAGGGTCCTAGGCCGTATAGGGCTTTAAAGGTTAAAACCAGCACCTTAAACCTGATCCTGTACTCCACCGGGAGCCAGTGCAGCTGGTATAGCACCGGGTGAATGTGATCTCGCAGCGAGGACCCCGTAAGGAGTCTCGCTGCGGCATTCTGCACCCACTGGAGTTTCTGGGTCAGTCTCAAGGGCAGCCCCATGTAGCGTGAGTTACAATAATCCAGTCTGGAGGTGACCATCACATGGATCACAGTGGCTAGGTCAGGGCGAGAGAGGTGAAGAGCCAACTGCTTAGCTTGGCGGAGATGAAAAAATGCTGCCTTTACGGACGGTGCTGGCACTAATAGCGCCCCCGCAAGAGATGGGAGTTGCCCCCCCCCAATCCCATATCATCCTGACCCAGCCAAAGGACCTCTGTCTTCAAAGGATTTAACTTCAACCCACGTAACCATCCCACGTAACCATCCAGCCACAGCTTCCAAACATTGACCTGAGCTGGAGAAGAGTCCTGGGAGGATAAAGAGTCGTGATGCACGCTGGGCAAATGAATAACTCAAGCAAGAGCCCTGTTCATTTTGGAAGCATCTCTGCGCTTCGTCTTCTGCTTCCCTCTGACCCATTTCTCCACTGACACCTGCTATACCTCGGGTCATCCTCAGTGGCTCCTCCATTCCATTGCTGAGTGCCACTTCCTCTGTGGTCACACACAGTCTGCACTGTGTGGATGCCAAGTGCAGAAAAACAAAGCATACAATATTGGAATTCAACTTCCCAAGAATGCCAGCTTTCAGTGGAAAAGGGGAAAGAGAAGAAGTATTAGTAGAGGTGGAGCAGGATTATTTCCAGGAATTATATAGTTACCAACTTCAAATACATTTTGAGCTCTGCCTAATGAAACAGCAGAATCCGGAAAGGCACCTCTTGTGTGTGCTATATGCTAGGATGCTGGTAGCGCTTTGGTCTAAACCACTGAGCCTCTTGGGCTTGCCGATCGGAAGGTAGGTGGTTCGAATCCCTGAGACGGGGTGAGCTCCCATTTCTCTGTCCCAGCTTCTCCCAACTTAGCAATTCGAAAGCATGCCAGTGCAAGTAGATAAATAGGTACTACTGTGGCAGAAAGGTAAACAGCGTTTCCATGAGCTCTGGTTTCTGCACAGTGTCCCATTGCGCCAGAAACGGTTTAGTCCTGCTGGCCACATGACCCAAAAAGCTGTCTGTGGACAAACAGTGGCTCTCGCTTCAGGCCAAGGGAGCGCCACACCCCATAGTCGCCTTTGACTGGACTTAACCGTCCAGAGGTCCTTTACCTTTACCTTACATATGCTAGGATAGGATCTATTTATTAGATATTAGAATCATAGAATCATAGAATCATAGAATCATAGAATCATAGAATCATAGAATCATAGAATCATAGAATCATAGAATCATAGAGTTGGGAGAGACCACAAGGGCCATCGAGTCCAACCCCCTGCCAAGCAGGAAACACCATCAGAGCACTCCTGACATATGGTTGTCAAGCCTCTGCTTAAAGACCTCCAAAGTAGGAGACTCCACCACACTCCTTGGCAGCAAATTCCACTGTCGAACAGCTCTTACTGTCAGGAAGTTCTTCCTAATGTTTAGGTGGAATCTTCTTTCTTGTAGTTTGGATCCATTGCTCCGTGTCCGCTTCTCTGGAGCAGCAGAAAACAACCTTTCTCCCTCCTCTATGTGACATCCTTTTATATATTTGAACATGGCTATCATATCACCCCTTAAGCTCCTCTTCTCCAGGCTAAACATGCCCAGCTCCCTTAGCTGTTCCTCATAAGGCATCGTTTCCAGGCCTTTGACCATTTTGGTTGCCCTCCTCTGGACACGTTCCAGTTTGTCAGTGTCCTTCTTGAATTGTGGTGCCCAGAACTGGACACAGTACTCCAGGTGAGGTCTGACCAGAGCAGAATACAGTGGCACTATTACTTCCCTTGATCTAGATGCTATACTCCTATTGATGCAGCCCAGAATTGCATTGGCTTTTTTAGCTGCCGCGTCACACTGTTGGCTCATGTCAAGTTTGTGGTCAACCAAGACTCCTAGATCCTTTTCACATGTACTGCTCTCAAGCCAGGTGTCACCCATCTTGTATTTGTGCCTCTCATTTTTTTTGCCCAAGTGCAATACTTTACATTTCTCCCTGTTAAAATTCATCTTGTTTGTTTTGGCCCAGTTCTCTAATCTGTCAAGGTCGTTTTGAAGTGTGATCCTGTCCTCAGGGGTGTTAGCCACCCCTCCCAGTTTGGTGTCATCTGCAAATTTGATCAGGATGCCCTTGAGTCCATCATCCAAGTCGTTGATAAAGATGTTGAATAAGACCGGGCCCAAGACAGAACCCTGTGGCACCCCACTAGTCGCTCTTCTCCAGGATGAAGAGGAACCATTGATGAGCACTCTTTGGGTTCGGTCAGTCAGCCAGTTACAAATCCACTGAGTGGTAGCAGAGTCAAGACCACATTTTACAGTTTCTTTACAAGAATATCATGGGGCACCTTGTCAAATGCCTTGCTGAAATCAAGGTAGGCTACATCCACTGCGTTCCCTTCATCTACCAGGCTTGTAATTCTGTCAAAAAACGAGATCAGGTTAGTCTGACATGACTTATTTTTCAGAAATCCATGCTGACTATTGGTGATCACAGCATTCCTTTCTAGGTGCTCACAGACTGTTTGCTTAATGATCTGCTCCAGAATCTTCCCTGGTATTGATGTCAGACTGACTGGGCGGTAATTATTTGGGTCCTCTCTTTTCCCCTTTTTGAAAATAGGGACAACATTTGCCCTCCTCCAGTCTGCCGGGACTTCGCCTGTTCTCCAGGAATTCTCAAAGATGACTGCCAGTGGTTCTGAGATCACATCTGCCAGTTCTTTTAATACTCTTGGATGCAGTTCATCTGGCCCTGGAGACTTGAATACATCTAAACTGACCAAGTATTCTTGTACTATCTCCTTAGTTATTCTGGGCTGTGTTTCCTTTGCTGAATCATTTGCTCCAAATTCTTCAGGCCGGGCATTGTTTTCCTTATCGGAAAAGACTGAGGCAAAGAAGGCATTGAGGAGTTCAGCCCTTTCTGTGTCCCCTGTTTGCATTTCACCATCTTCTCCTCTGAGTGACCCCACTGTTTCTTTGCTCTTCCTTTTGCTACGAACATACCCATAGAAGCCTTTTTTGTTGCTTTTAACCTCTCTAGCAAGCCTGAGTTCATTCTGTGCTTTAGCTTTTCTGACTTTGTGTCTACACGTGCTGGCTATTTGTTTGAATTCCTCTTTGGTGGTTTCCCCCCTTTTCCATTTTTTGTACACATCCTTTTTTAATCTTAACTCAGTTAAAAGTTCTTTAGATAGCCACCCTGGCTTCTTTAGGCACCTTCCATGTTTCCGTCTCATTGGTATTGCCTGACGTTGTGCTTTTAGTATCTCCCTCTTAACAAACTCCCAGCCATCATGAACTCCCTTTCCTTTTAGTATTACTGTCCATGGGATCTCACCCAGCACTTCCCTAAGTTTTATGAAGTCAGCTTTCTTAAAGTCAAGAAATTGAGTCCTAGTATGCTTGGCTGCTCCTTTCCGCTGTATAGTAAACTTCAGAAGAGCATGATCACTCGCGCCTAATGATCCTTCCACTTCTACCCCACTAACCAGATCATCAACATTGGTTAGGACCAGATCTAAAATGGCTGTTCCTCTTGTTGCTTCTCCCACTTTCTGGACAATGAAGTTGTCTGCAAGGCCAGTGAGGAATCTGTTTGACCTTATGCTCTTGGCTGAGTTTGACGTCCAACAAATATCCGGGTAATTGAAGTCCCCCATTACTACTATCTCCCTTCCTTTTGCATGCTTGGCCATCTGTTCCAGGAAGGCATCATCTATGTCCTCCGTTTGGCTTGGGGATCTATAGTAAACTCCCACAATGAGGTCCCTGTTATTCTTCTCTCCCTTAATTTTGACCCAAATGCTCTCACTTTGGCTTTGAGGTTCTAAATCTTGGATCTCTTCACAGGTATACACATCCCTGACATATAACGCCACTCCTCCTCCTTTCTTGTCTGGTCTGTTTCTCTGAAATAGATTGTATCCCCCCATTATTACATTCCAATCGTGGGACTTATTCCACCAGGTTTCAGTGACGCCTATTATGTCATATTTAGTTTGCTGTACCAAGAGCTCAAGCTCATCTTGTTTATTTCCCATGCTTTGCGCATTAGTGTACAGACATTGAAGTCCATTAATCATTCCCCCGTGTCTCTTATTTAAGGATTTTTTCCTCCCACCACTAGGTCTGCGTGCTGTTTGCTCCATTTGGTCTATGACATTTGGATGATCATCTTCATCAATTGATAGGCTCCTACCTTCAGGAGCACTGTCTCCCTCCCCCACATTAGTCAGTTTAAAGCCCTCCTGATGAGGTTTCTGAGATTTTTGGCAAAAACATTTCTCCCAACTGTTGTGAGGTGCAGCCCATCGCTTGCCAGAAGTCCATCTTCAAGAAACTGCAGTCCGTGATCTAAGAATCCAAACCGTTCCTGTTTACACCATCTGCGAAGCCAGCTGTTCACTTCCACTATTTTTCCCTCTCTCCCTGGGCCACGTCGTTCAACTGGGAGGAGAGATGAGATGACAATTTGTGCATTTAGTTGCTTCAATTTCCTGCCGAGAGCCTCGTAGTCTCTTTTGATCTTCTGGAGGCTATTGCTTGCAGTGTCATTGGTTCCCACATGAACCAAGAGGAAGGGTTATTTGTCAGTGGGTTTTATGATTCCTTGCAGTCGTTCAGTTACATCTTGGATCTTAGCCCCGGGGAGACAGCACACTTCCCGAGACATCTTGTCAGGCCCACAAATCACTGCTTCTGTTCCCCTCAGTAGGGAATCCCCTATCACCACTACACGCCTCCTCTTAGGTTTGGTCGGGGTTCTTCCATGAGCTGTCCGTTCCAAGGTCGCCTGCACATTCCCTGAGGACTGACTTTGCTGCTCGTCTTCATTTACCTGATCGACAGAAATGAGGGAGAGATCCTCAAATGGAGTCTGCTCTTCGTCTTCCATGCTAGGGGAGAGGACCTCAAAGTGATTGTGTAATTCTAAACAATCAGAACGAACCCTGGGCCTCCTACTTCTTTGAGTCACGTTTCTCCATATATCCGGCTCCTGTGTTGGTGAACTAGCCTCCTTCTCAGGGGAGTCCCCTGTCTCCTCCTTGATGGAGACGGTGTGGTCTGTTGCTTCCAAGAAGAGCTCCAGCTCTCTAATTCTTTGGAGCGTAGCTACACGTTCCTCCAGTTGCTGGACTTTGTCTTTTAAGAGGGCAATCAACATGCAATTGCTGCAGGTAAAGCTGCCTGCAACCTTTGGCAAGATGGCAAACATTGCGCAGGAACCGCAGGCGACAGCAGCTGTTCCCTCCCCCTCCATCTTGAGAATGTGTCGTTGGGGGTGACTACAGCAGTCCTCCATCATAAAAAGTGTGCAGACAGGACAAATAACTCCCCCCACAAAAAAACCTAGGTCTCCCCCAACAAACGTTTGAGACTAGCTCCCCTAAATCTAAAAGATGGATTAAACTGCTGCTGCCGCTGCCCTGCTAGCTCTGATAAGCTCCTCCCACAGCTAATCACCTTCCTCAACAGAAACCCTGCCCCCTCTGACCTTTGCACAGGGAAAACAGCTAATCAGCCACAAAGAAGCACAAGCACACAAGAGAAAACCCTTTTTGCTCCTTCTTCAACTGCTTCCCTGCTAGCTCTTTACTCTTTACTGTCCTTCTTTACTCAGGTTTGTGAGTTCAGAAGAGCACTATCCCTTTGAAGCTTAAAAGGAAAGCTTAGATAGGCTACTTGCAGCCTTTTAGCTTAAGTAAACCAGAATTAAAATGACAATCACACAAACGGTATTGTAAAAGGTAAAAATAACATTTACGCACTCAGAATACTTGTTGAAGAGTAACAGATGCAGCAGCTTTGTTCAAGCAAGCTTAAAATGTTACTTCGGTTACAAAGACATATGTAAGCCTATCTTAAAAATGGAGTCTGAGCAGATGTTTCTTCACATTGCTGACTTGGTGAGGAAGGAAGAGAGGAAGATGCTGTGTCCAGGCAGATAGGAGAATATATAGCTACTACACCCTCCCCCCCTCCCCGTCAGGGCACAGTGGGAGTGTCTCACAGAAGTCTCTCTAGCAAACTTACAGGAAAACTTTATGAACTTCAGCTCCTATCATGTGCCTATCTAGCAAAACATGAATTGTCGGTTTTGACTGCATTTTAAATATCCCACATACTAAAAGAGTTTGGATTTGATATCCCGCTTTATCACTCCCTTTAAGGAGTCTCAAAGCGGCTAACATTCTCCTTTCCCTTCCTCCCCCACAACAAACACTCTGTGAGGTGAGTGGGGCTGAGAGACTTCAGAGAAGTGTGACTGGCCCAAGGTCACCCAGCAGCTGCATGTGGAGGAGCGGAGACGCGAACCCGGTTCCCCAGATTATGAGTCCACTGCTCCTAAGCACTACACCACACTGGATCTCATACTAATGGGTTACGTTACTGCTTTTTGATTGATGGGGCTCCTGTAGTTCTCTTCCAGTTGTAGCTGTTGGGTGGAGCTTTCCCCTCATTCTAGGGGAAAGAATGGTTGTGTTTGAAGGCCTAACTATTTATGGTCTTCTCCCCTGAAGCTCAACCCATAAGAAGAGCCTGCGCGCAAGAGAACGTCCCCCTCTGTGATTTTTAGCAACTGCTATTCAGAAGCATTACTGACCATAGCCAGGGTGGCTAGTAGCCATGGATAGAATGAATCTCCATGAATCTGTCCAGTCCACTTTTAAAGCCATTCAAGAGAGCCAGTGTGGTGTAGTGGTTAAGAGCGGTAGTCTCGTAATCTGGGGAACCGGGTTCGCGTCTCTGCTCCTCCACATGCAGCTGCTGGGTGACCTTGGGCAGGAGCCTGAGTTTAAAAAGAGAAATGTGAAATTAAAACTCCCAGTTTCACATTCTTAGGCTATTGCATCAATGCTTACCCAGGGCAAGTTACATGTAATCCATGTAACCCACACCTACACCAAAATCAAAAGAGGAGCTGCAAGCCTTCCTCAGGCTGCCTAACTGCTACCATGTGCTTCTCCCAAATAAGGCAACCATCTTGGAGCCACCTCACCACCTGCTGGAGAAGAGAGTTCCTTGGAGTTGGGCTCAGCAGCATGAGGAAGTTTTCCAGAATGTCAAGCAGTTCCTGACTGCCGGTTCAGTGTTTATACATGGTGATGAATAGTAACCATTACTCCTCACTGCTGATACTTCACCTTATTGTGTCAGTGCTGGACTTAGCCATTTACTGCCGGATGACACTAAGGCACTGACTATGTCACCTACTGAGCAGTATGGGATATCCAGAAAGAGCAGTCCAATCCAACATTTCCTGTTTCCTGGAATGGGCACTCAGCAGAATGTGGGTCCAGCAGGGAGGACTTCCTATCAAACTTCCCCTCTACGCCCAGGTAGAGTTGGGCGTAACTCATAGAAAAGGCTGGTCATGGTCATCTCCCCCTCCCTCCCTCCCCCCTCTCTCCCTTGCATGCATCTTGCTACCACTGCATCTCTACAGAGATATTGCTAGTTGTTGCATCTGAGGCAAAAGGCTCAGACTCCATCATCCTGATATATTTACAAATGCACTTGGAATTGCAACCTAAGCCTGCCTACAGTTTGCTACTGAATGTGAACTGTGGATAAACTCTGTTTTATTCTAAGAAGATTGTTTTTGTGCAATTGTTCAAACATGATCTGTATACTGTGCTGCTTCCCCCCCCCCCCGGCCAACCTGAACCTAGATGGAGAGATTGCAGAGCATTCCCATCCTATGAGGGCCTGGCTTTCCCTTAAGGGCAACATTGCATTCAAAGGACAGCAAAAAGGGCATCCTCTGTATCACTTTGTTCCAGCTAGTCACTCCTGCCCAGCTCACTTCTGCCCCTTCTTCTTTTCACTGCCAACCAACTCCAAGGACCTCCCCAAGCCTACGACATTCAAAGCTGAAGCCCTAAACCTTGTGTTTGCCTCTGTCCACTAAAGGTAAAGGGACCCCATACCGACTCTGGGGTTGTGGCGCTCATCTCGCTTTACTGGCCAAGGGAGCCGACATTTGTCCGCAGACAGCTTCCGGGTCATGTGGCCAGCATGACTAAGCCGCTTCTGGCGAACCAGAGCAGCGCACGGAAACGCCGTTTACCTTTCCGCCAGAGCGGTACCTATTTATCTACTTGCACTTTGATGTGCTTTCAAACTGATAGGTTGGCAGGAGCAGGGACTGAGCAATGGCAGCTCACCCTGCTGTGGGGATTTCATAGAATCATAGAATCATAGAGTTGGAATAGACCACAAGGGCCATCGAGTCCAACCCCCTGCCAAGCAGGAAACGCCATCAGAGCACTCCTGACATATGGTTGTCAAGCCTCTGCTTAAAGGCCTCCAAAGTAGGAGACTCCACCACACTCCTTGGCAGCAAATTCCACTGTTGAACAGCTCTTACTGTCAGGAAGTTCTTCCTAATGTTTAGGTGGAATCTTCTTTCTTGTAGTTTGGATCCATTGCTCCGTGTCCGCTTCTCTGGAGCAGCAGAAAACAACCTTTCTCCCTCCTCTATGTGACATCCTTTTATATATTTGAACATGGCTATCATATCACCCCTTAACCTCCTCTTCTCCAGGCTAAACATGCCCAGCTCCCTTAGCCGTTCCTCATAAGGCATCGTTTCCAGGCCTTTGACCATTTTGGTTGCCCTCCTCTGGACACGTTCCAGTTTGTCAGTGTCCTTCTTGAACTGACAATTTTTTGAGCCACCGACCTTCTGATCGGCAAGTCCTAGGCTCTGTGGTTTACACCACAGCGCCACCCGCGTCCACTAGCACCCATCAAAGAAGGGGCACCACTCCCCTTGGCCCTCTGATGGCTTCCTGGATGGGCCGTCACCAGCCTTTGTCCCCTGCTAATGCCCAGCCAGCTTCTTGACTCTTTAGCCTAACTAAATCCAGGGGCTTTCCATGTTTGGAAATGTTTAATCAAACTTTGATTAGTTCTAACCTCTACTAAGTTCAGGAATTATGGGGAGGATCTGGCACCCAGGAAGTTATGGGAATCTGCTACTTCACAAACCCAATAATAGTATATTGTCTAAAGCACAGTGCAATGTGCATAGTACAAAGATTGGCAAGCACAGTGTTAACTTTACAGACTATTTCATTACCACCTAGCATATTTATCCTTCTTGAGAGACAGTTCTAGTATATTATTTAGCACTGGAATTTCTCTGTGTGTTCATGTTGTTTCAAAAAAGGCCAAAGAAAAGCCAGGTCAATTATAAATAGAATATTAAAAGCACTCACATTGCCTAAACCTTGCATTGTAAATACTTTATGGATTTCACCTTGGAAAAAGAAGCTGCATAGAACAGCTTTGACTCTTAGTAAATCGGTGGCTTTTAGCATTATTTAATTAAATATCTGCCTAACAGCATTAGTAGGGCTAGAAGGAGAAGGAGAAGAGGAAGATCAGCAAGTAGAACATTCTTTTCAAATGTGTTTTCTTAACTTCACTATGAAAAATTGAGCATTTTACATTTCTGGGATTAGTAAACAAATATAAATATAACATAATGTTGAACAAATAACTATTACATTTTGAATCTATTGCACAATACTGCAAATTATTATTTGTGTTTTTGTTTGATGGGAAGCAGATTCAAGCATCCATTTAACCTCTCATCCAGCAAGGGAGACAATTTCCTATTTAATTTACTACTTCTTTTCCTTTACAGCTCATGAATGGAATTCCCTCACTGCACTGCCACTGTTGATGAGGCACATCTTCCCAGACTTGCTGCTATTGGGCAGGCAAATGAGTTCATCAACTGCAATAATTTTTATTTCATCCCACACAAGGCACATTATTGACATTGATGGAGGATGGCGTGGGAGAAGCCACAATGCAATCATCTTCCATAGCTCTGCACTGTGCCAGCCTGCCAGGCTATGGATGAGGGTACTTTAGATCCCAAGCACCCAACAATCATGATCTGGATTGAAAGGCACCCACCCTGAACAGAAGTGGTTCTTGCAACTGTATAGGGGAAGACCATTAACAGCAGGACCATTAACAGTCTTTGGCAGACTCAAGACACAGTAGAGGTGCATCACTTCTAGGCTGCCTGTGCTGGAAGAGTGTGTTGTTGGACATGCGCTACAGGATAGCCTGGTCTTTCCTGAGCATGTGCTGCTACCAGGATATAAGCAGGATTGCTACCAATATGACAGGGATACAAGAGAGGGCTATGGTTTGCAATGCAATCTCCCATTGCTCTGCAATAAATATTAGCCATTGATTGGGATTCTTATCATAATGCATGTTTTTGTATGTTCTGCACTCATTTTGTAAATAAAATTAATTGCACCCGTGTGCTTCAGTCATATACAGTGCTTCAGTCATACATAGTATACTCCTTCTCTCGCCAACGCTGCCAACTCCACCCACTGTCAAGAACAACTACTTCTCCCCGCCCCCTTCCTTTGGGCATCCTTTTTCTAGGTGGTGGGGTTGGGGGAGAGCAAGGGAAAGGGGTTGTGGGGGAAGTCAGCAGCAGTGGGAGTGCAGGGGGCACATGTTCTGTTTTGCCTTAGTGACAAAAACTCCAGGGCCAGCCCTGCATAGGGGAGTCCCCCCCCCTCTCTCTCTCCACACACACACACACACGCTCATCCTGTTTGCCCTTTTCTGAACCTTTCCAATTCCATAATATCTTTTTTGAGGTGAGGAGTCCCGAACTGTGCACAATGTTCCAAATATGGTTGCACCATAGATTTGTATAACATTATAATATTGGAGGGTTTTCTTTTCAATTCCTTTCCTAGTGATCTCTAACATGGAGCTTGCCTCTTTCACAGCTGCCACACACCTGGGTTGAAATCTCCATTGAACTTTCCACTATAACACCAAGGTCTCATTCCTGGTCCATCACCACCAGTTCAGACCCCATGAGTGTATGTGTGAAATTAGGATTATTATTCTTTCCCCCGACCTATCATTTGTTTACTTTGAATTGCATCTTCCATTTTGCCACCCATTCACTCAGTTTAAAGGGGTTCTTTTGGTGCTCTTCACAATGTATTTTTGTTTTAATGACCTTGAGCATTTTAGTATCATCACAAACTTACTGATTAGCAAGCCTCACACCACCAAAATTGTGTATAATGGACAATTTCTAGCCTTGAGCCACACTATGGGGTCAGTGGTGAACTAGGAAGAACCAGGACTTACATGCCTTTCTGAGGCATCTGGTGCCTGTTTGTGCATTTTATCAAATTCTCTTTCTCATGTGTCCTTCAAGATATAGAAACAATCCATCATTTGATGGGGGCAGGGGTGGGGGGGATAGAAGCATCGCAGGAAAAAAGCCCATCCCCCAACTGTGAAAATACCAGGCAATGCCCACAATCTGCAAGCAGAGGAAGTGATAAAACCGCTTGTTTGTTTTTTGCTGTGTTTGAACAGCAGAGAGGTTTGGCTGTGTCTCTCTCTCTCACCTGCTGCCTCATACATTTTCAGTTGAAAAAGTGAGATCTTTGGGCTTTATTACAGCTATTCTTTTATACATTTGAGTATAGTTTTACTCTTCTTTACACCCCAAAGCAGAATTCAATCTATTAAAATGATATTCCCAATGAACTATTTCCTCATTTATTTCCCACATATTTAAGACACAGATACAAATTGGGTAAGGTAATACATTTAATTGTATGGAATCCTAGACTTCCTTCATGCATAGGATTGCTGGTGTCTGTTGGTCTGGCAGTGTATGAAACTTCATTAGGCAGAAAATTTTGTCCAAACTGAAGGCATTAATATTCCTGCATCAACAAAAATGGATCTAGTAGATACATTAATTTTATCCAGAGCTGGCCTCCCATTTTTTCTGCCTTATCTCCTGAGTTTCATCACATTCTGAGCACATTAATTATTTTATTATTGATTTGTTTATTAGAATTCCTACATACACTTTACCATAAGGCCACAGAGTTGCTTACAACAAAATACACAATTATAAAATGAAATAAAACAGTTAAAACAATAAAACAAAAGAAATGTTAAAGCAGTTAAAAGCAGTTCCATATATAAAACAATGAAAAACAAACCATTGGTTCCAACGCAAGTGCAGTCTGAGATAAAGATCTCCACTTAAAAGGTTTGTTGAAAAAGGAAGGTCTTCAGTGGGCAGCAAAAATACAATAGAGAATTCACCTGTTTGATATGAAACAGGAAGGGGTTCTAACAGGTAGATGCCGTCACACCAAAGGTAGGGTTGCCATATTTTAAAAAGTAAAAATCCATGGGGCTTTTTAAAGTTTTGTCCAAAGCTGTTGAGCCCAGGCACTGTTTTGGACAACCAATTCCCAGCTATGTCCAGAAAATTCCAGACATGGCAGTCCAAAGGCGAAGTTCCTATATTTTATGGAATCGGGGTGCCCTTGAATAAAATATTGGGAAGGGGGCATCTAAGCCCCACCTCATAGAATTGATCACAAGACGTGGTGCATGCACACCATTTGAATGGCAATGCCCATCAACTTTGGGGGGACCTGGTCCCCTCAAATACTTTATTGGGGGGCAAAGAGACCTTGACCCCTAGAAGTTGGCTCCTATGTATGGAATGGATTGTCCAATAAGATGGTATCTGCAGAATGTAGTGATCAGTTGGGACAATGTTTCAGATGTCCTGGTTTGAAACGGAATAGGGCTGCGGCTTCCAGGCCTGCCTCAAGGGCAGCCCCATACAGAGCACATTGCAGTAATCTAATCTGAAGGTTACCAGCATAAGGACAGCAGTGGTCAGGCTACAAAATTATCAAGAGTGTATTGAGATACTATGTTCTGATATCTAATTTTAATAACACTTTCACTCCACATTGCTTCATCAATCCAACTAATCCAGCAGGATTCCTGAGGGCCATTGCTAATACATGTTTAGGTTACACAATTAAATTAGAATCCTTTCTTCATTCACAAGTGTGCAATAAAAAAGTGAATAAATCCCAATGTGCAAATAATGATTTTCTTTCTAAGACGTGTACATAGATGAAGGAGATGCCTCTGCAGTTTTGGCACCCTAGACATTTACCTAATTTGCCTCTATGGTTGAGCTCTGACTGTAGCTATATAAGGGTTGCAGAGATACAATTTTCCCATCTGCTGTTTTTTGCACATTCATCTACCCATGAATGCTTTCAATTGAACTCTATCTCAATCAGTGGGGGTTTTTCCTGGCGGTACTCGGGGGTACTCAGTACAGGCATATATATTTTCTTTCAGATCAGCAATATGCTGATGACACATAGCTCTACTTCTCCTTTACATCTGCAGATGTGGTAGTGAAAGTGCTGCCACTGGCGGAGGAAGAGGAGTGGGGGGAAGCGCACCGCCCCCAGCAGCGCGATCCCAGTGGGGTGCCATCACGGCTGCCCCCACACCACGCGGTGTGCCACGCCCCCAGGACGCACGCCAGCCCCACCCCGCCTGCTCTCTGCCCCCCAGTGCTGGAACATGAAGCTCCGCCCCTGAGTGCTGGACCATTGTCTTGCCTTGGCTGTGGACTGGATGAGAGCCAACAAACTGAAGCTCAATCCAGATAAGACTGAGGCAGTGTTAGTTGCTGGTTCCCTAGACTGGATAGATGGGAGACGGCCTGCTCTGGATGGGGTTACACTCCCTCTGAAGAGTGGGTACATACCTTGGGGATACTTCTGGATCCTTTGCTGTTGCCTGAGGCTCAGGTGTCAGGCTGCAGAAGACCCAACCCCCACGGCAGGTTGCCAGGAATGGATAAGACAAGGAAAAGCCAGTGTGGTGTAGTGGTTAAGAGCGGTAGTCACGTAATCTGGGGAACTGGGTTCGCGTCTCCGCTCCTCCACATGCAGCTGCTGGGTGACCTTGGGCCAGGCACACTTCTCTGAAGTCTCTCAGCCCCACTCACCTCACAGAGTGTTTGTTGTGAGGGAGGAAGGGAAAGGAGAATGTGAGCCGCTTTGAGACTCCTGAAGGGGAGTGAAAGGCGGGATATCAAATCCAAACTCTTCTTCTTCTTCTTACCATCTACTTTTTATTCAATATTTACAGAGAGAAGCTTGGGAACGCAGCCTCTTGGAATAACGGTTTTGTCCCGAGTGAATCTCCACGCCCCTTCACTTCCACTTCTTCATTCATCATCTCTTTTATGAGTGACGCTGAGGGCCCTTTGCTTCTGAGCCCTTTGCTCTCCTACTTTTAAGGCTTGCTGGGTTCTGGGAGATGGTGGGTCTGGAATGCTTTCTAGTGATATTAATATTGTTACTATTATTATTAATATTCTTATTTATATACCGCCCTATACCCAGGGGTCTCAGGGCGGTTCACAGAATAAAATCAAGATACAAAACCATAAAATACATAATAAAAATAAATACAACAACCCAATACCCCCTCCAAAAAAATGCATTTTTAAAGGGCATACGATGTAAATCAGATCAACCAAAGGTCTGCTTAAAAAGGAACACTTTTGCCTGGTGCCTAAAGGTGTATAATGAAGGCGCCAAGCGAACTTCCCTGGGGAGAGCATTCCATAGACAGGGAGCCACTGCAGAGAAGGCCTGTTCTCGTGTTGCCACCCTCCGGACCTCTTTGTATAATATACCAAGCTGTAACAAGTGTCAGGGTGGGGGCAGAGGCACTTACCTGACTTCCAGTAGGAGAGTCACTGCTGCTTACCAGGAGGGGGAGGGCCAAGGTGGTGATGAGTTTGGTGCAGTGCAAACACACCAGCAAAACAAACTGCGCTGACCTCATCGCTGCCTTGCCCTCCCCCTCCCGGTATGACTATTCCTAGCACCACCACAGTTGAGAACCCTTCTGTTCCAGGCTTCTAAATCATGAACCTACTGAAGTCGATGTTCAGCCCCCAACAACACACAGGCTCATCATCTTATGATGGCAATCACATGGTGGGGGGGGGGGGAGAGAGAGAGAGTATGAGTGAATAAGTGTGTGAATAAGTGTGCAAGGCACAGTGACTTAGGGTATATCTACACTATCAAGTTAGGCTGGCTTAATAGCTGTTGCCCCTTTCCAAGGTTCTGCGAGTGAGGTTGGAGCTATCTAACAGATAATCAGTAGCAGCCTTACCAGACATCAATTCTGGGGGAAATCATGACCATTAAACTGGTATGAAAAGAGTATACACTTGTGGTATTGATAGACTCTTAGTGAGCTTATTGCTGAGCAGGATTTGAATCCAGATTCTATCAAACCAAGCCTCCCAGTTACAGCACTTTTTTCCTTCAGGATTTCTGTAGAAATCCTTAGAGGGATAAAAGGCCTCATAAAGTAACCGAGAAGTGGGCCCTAAATATGTATGAAATGCTGTCATCCTCCCACCCCCTGTTTTTCTTTTAATTGTACATTTTATGTGACACAATAACCCTCTCTGGAGTACAAAGTCAATTGAACCTTGACAGCCATGCATAAGGAGTAGAGTACTAATGTTTAGATATTTGTGCTGAGAATGTCTCATTAAGTAGGAGAGGGAGTCTTCCTTCACATTAAATAACCTTTCAGTTCATGCATATGAGAAATCCAGCACGGCTGTTTCCTCAATAATATGTTCTTACTTAGTTTTTCTATTACAGTTATCAGGGAGGATCAAAACAGACAGATGCATTTACTGTTTTCCATCAAAAGATAATAAAAAGAAACAGTTTATAAAATCAGATTATATGAAAAATTGCCTAATGATTATAATTTCTAAACCCATTGCTGAATAATGATGCATTCAAGAGTTGTCATCGAATGATGAAAGGAACCTAATATGAAAGATTTTCTCTGTGAAGAATGACTACAGATGAATTGCACAGAGATACAATCCTTCGATAAAGAACAATGAGAGCCTCTAGAACACTTAATAATAGACTACTCAGGATGAATTGAGGATTGCAATAAAAGCCCATAAATTAAAAAGTTTCAGGATGATATTCTGATAAAAGACATGCCAAGGTGATTTTTTTTATATAAAAAACAATCCTTTAAATCAACAGAGATACTGGCTCCAGCACCAACAGTATATTTTAAAATGCACACCATAAAATCTAATTTCTGAACTCAATGTAATTGCTTCAGAATACTGTCATATCACATAATGCTGAAAATGCATATCTGGTCAATCTTTTAAACAACTCAAATTACAGTATCTTAATGCATAAACCAAATACTTATGAAACTGAAGAGCCTTTTAGTGCTCATAATTCTCTCCCTCAATATAAGTAGCTACAAGGAAAAAGACAAAGATTCTATAGTAAAGAAGCCTTGAAGAAAATAAGGCTTGTTCACTACATGCAGCAGAATTCAGTGATGGAATCATAAGGTGTAGAGTGGTGGGCTATGCTAAGTCAGGTTGCAGGTTGGGGGTGCCATTTTTTTAATGTTTTCCCTTGGGTGGGGTGTAGGGGGAACATGAATGTAGGAATCTAGGACATTTGCATAGCACCATCTGCTAAACCAGATTTTTGCTTGCAGGGAACAAAGGAAAAATGTATTCCTTGCCACCACTTGAAAACTGAAGTGGTACATGTGCAGACCAGACCTACCGGGTGATAGACACATACCTGATTATCAGTCATTGACTATAGCATTTGTTAATTTCCACTTGGTGACTTTCAGCAGAATGAGTGAGGCATCTGCACCCTAAAGCATTGTGTTTTGAATTGACACCTGTTGACATGAAACTTCTACTTGTAGAGTGGATTGATTGATTGATTGATTGATTGATTGATTGATTGATTGACTGGGAGGGGTGGCTAACACCCCAGAGGACAGGATCACACTTCAAAACGACCTTGACAGATTAGAGAACTGGGCCAAAACAAACAAGATGAATTTTAACAGGGAGAAATGTAAAGTATTGCACTTGGGCAAAAAAAAATGAGAGGCACAAATACAAGATGGGTGACACCTGGCTTGAGAGCAGTACATGTGAAAAGGATCTAGGAGTCTTGGTTGACCACAAACTTGACATGAGCCAACAGTGTGACGCGGCAGCTAAAAAAGCCAATGCAATTCTGGGCTGCATCAATAGGAGTATAGCATCTAGATCAAGGGAAGTAATAGTGCCACTGTATTCTGCTCTGGTCAGACCACACCTGGAGTACTGTGTCCAGTTCTGGGCACCACAATTCAAGAAGGACACTGACAAACTGGAACGTGTCCAGAGGAGGGCAACCAAAATGGTCAAAGGCCTGGAAACGATGCCTTATGAGGAACGGCTAAGGGAGCTGGGCATGTTTAGCCTGGAGAAGAGGAGCTTAAGGGGTGATATGATAGCCATGTTCAAATATATAAAAGGATGTCACATAGAGGAGGGAGAAAGGTTGTTTTCTGCTGCTCCAGAGAAGCGGACACGGAGCAATGGATCCAAACTACAAGAAAGAAGATTCCACCTAAACATTAGGAAGAACTTCCTGACAGTAAGAGCTGTTCGACAGTGGAATTTGCTGCCAAGGAGTGTGGTGGAGTCTCCTACTTTGGAGGTCTTTAAGCAGAGGCTTGACAACCATATGTCAGGAGTGCTCTGATGGTGTTTCCTGCTTGGCAGGGGGTTGGACTCGATGGCCCTTGTGGTCTCTTCCAACTCTATGATTCTATGATTCTATGATTGATGCATGCAACCATCACTTGATGTTGCAGTCCATGGGTGATGGTCTGGCCCTAAATGATGGCATATCAAGTGATGAGCACACATGTGTGATCCCACCCTAAAGTCTATTTCCAACATCACATTTTGGTATGTTGAAGTCAACATGAGACGTTTTGAAAACATTAATTTTGCATTGTGAATACTTTGCTGAATAGGCAATGAAACATAAAAGACAGGGGTGGAGGAAAGGCTTAACATTACTGTAAGAATTGTGAAAATAGATCAGGAATGTGTGTGGTAATGAAGCAGTGTAAGCACTGTAAGATTAGAACATGCCTTTCTGAGTCTTTAGGGAGGAGTGAGATGTTGCAGCAGTGATGCTCTAAGGGCTCGACCACACTTCCGCTTGTGGCGTCTTTTCTAGGCGTGCGGTGGAGAGGTCTTTCATTTGCCCCTCCATCAGAGGCGGATTTAGGGCAGAGTGACCAGTTCTGCTGCATTGGGCGCTGAGCCTAGGGGGCGCTGCAGGGTGTCACAGCTATGACGTAGTCATAGTGAATTGAGCAGAATGGAATGGGGGGAGTGCTGAATTTTGGCCTCACACAGAGAGGGTGCTGCTGAAATTTGAAAGACAAAGTCCACCCCTGCTGCCACTTTCCCTCTGCAACCTGCTGTTTCCCATTGAGTCAGAACAGATGTCTGCAGAGTGACGTTTTGTTCCGATTCAGCAGGAAACAGGAGGTTTTCCCAGGGAAAGCAGTGGGATGAACGAAAATCATGGGGCAAGCAGAAGAAAACACGGGACATGTAGAAGATTGAACGAGCCATCAGAGAAAAGCACAAAGAACAGGGAAGGGAAGCTTGATGACAGAGCACACACACCGCATGCAGGAGATTCCAGGTTCAATCCCTACCACTGCAGTTTAAAAAGCATCAGACAGCAGTGATGGAAAAGGTCTTTGAGCCTGCAGAGCGGTAGAGAGGGATTATGATGTGACTCTTCCCCATCATATATATGTTGGAAGTACTGTATGACAGCAGGGATCATTCAGTTAATAACCTAAGGGTTAGTTCTGTTTACAGTTAGCAACCAAGTGAGATGGTGCTAGGCAATGTGGCATGATCCTTACTGAGGTACCTGCAGCTCTGATTGCCTGTGTAGTTCTGAGGGAGTTTCTCCTCAATAAGGTAAAGGAAAGGTAAAGGACCCCTGGACGATAAAGTTCAGTCAAAGGCAACTATGGGGTGCAGTGCTTACCTCACCGAGGGAGCTGGCGTTTGTCCACAGACAGCTTTCTGGGCCATGTGGCCAGCAGAACTAAACTGCTATTACAGCAACGGGACACCATGATGGAAAACAGAGTGCATGGAAACGCTGTTTACCTTCCCACTGCAGCAATACCTATTTGCTTGCACTGGCGTGCTTTCAAATTGCTAGGTTGGCAGCAGCTGGAGCTCACCCCGTCATGTGGTCTCAAACTGCCAACCATCTGATTGGCAAGGCCAAGAGACTCAGTGGTTTAGACCACAATGCCACCCGCGTCTTCAGTATGTGTTGTTGAATGCCTTCCTGCTATGTACAAGACAAAACCCCTCTGTTCGTTTCTCCTCAAATTATACAGTTTTGTTCAATTTATTCAGTAAAGTGTTATCAAGACATTTCCCACTGGACTCTGACTACACTAAAGTGACTTTACTAACCATCTACTCACTGCATAATACACGATGCAGCCTATGCAATCCACATGATGGCCTGGGTATCTGCAGAGTCGAGTCTTCTGAACTCTCTCCCATTTAGTGGGGGGATTGTCTTGCACCAATTAAGACTATACGTGTAGAGGCTAGTGCGTAGAGTTCCTGGCTCACACAATGTCCTTGTGACAGAGGAAGTGGCCGTGCACCTCTCCACCACATATGGTTGCCAACTAACAGGGGAAAAGCTTCTTCTGTGCTCTTTATTTTATTGTTGTCAGTTACCTTGTGCATTTTATATGGCAAAGAAGGATATAAATTTAATAAAGAAACAAGCCTGTTTATTGGGCTAGCTTTCTGCTTTGGGACCAGTTGCCCAAAAGCTAAGAAAGGCTTGTGTGTTCTTTCTTTGACTTCCACCATTTTTCAACTGTACATTTTGACGTATAGCTAGATAGTTTTTGTTCTACACTCTGTTCCTTGATTGGCTTAATCACCCCACCCCACCCCACCCCACCCCACCCCACCCACTTTCCCCAACTATTGGGCTCTGCTGCGTACCTCCAACCTCAGACCAAATGTCCTATGGCCCATCGGGGGGGGGGGGGGGGCTCGGGTGCCACCCAGGTATATTCTGTCTCCCCAAGTATTAGCAACTAGGAACCACTCCCTCCAGGAAACACTCCTTAGCCAGCTAAGGGGGTGAACTAGACTTTACGTCCACCAAGTGCATAGGCTTAGAATGGGAGTGTCATTATATAGCATGAATCCAGCCACAAAATGGTAGGTTTCACATCCACCTATACAAAGGATGGAGCAGTCCTGGAGAAATCAAAATGCATTCATACTTCTTTATGCTGGCAAGATTTCCTGACTGAAAGCTGTTGTCATAACCTTAAACCTGTTACTTCATTCTGGCCTTGCCAATTTTGAACAGCTGTATCAAAGCCAACATAAGGAAAGTGGAACCATTTTGAATGGGCAAAAAGGCAGTGCAGTTTTGGCTGCTGTGCTTAAAATAGCAGTGTTTGCTCACAGCCAAATGAGGAACTAAGATGATTTATTATAAGCTGCAGCAGAATCTATTATTCATGTTAGAGGCATGGAAAGGTCTTTGATATGTATCTGGAAAAATCTTCAGGCCCATAAAAGAGATAAATTGTGTGTGAATCGTGTCACTGAAAGGAGAGGAGAAACTCATTCACAGTGTCATGCCTTGCTTATAATGTAGTTGCTATCACTAAACTTCAGTTCCTATAAGCACATTCTACACATATTTACCTTTCACCTTTTACCCATACTTGAACTGCATACGAATTTTATCAGAAAGAGGCTTTCATTAACAGAACTCAGCACTAAAGAGCAAATGTTCATTTGGCTTGGATTTGTTCCATGCCTGCTGAATTTGGAAAGAGGCCTGCAGCCCAAAGCCTGGCTGGTTCTTATGGATCAGTGTTAAATCCAGCCCTTCACATATCCCTGCATCACTTCTCACAAACAGACCGAGTCCTCCTTCCTGTCTTGTGGAAGCTCTCCCCCATGTCTACATCCTTCGCCCCGACTCCTCAGCTTCTTGATCTTCAATTCCCTGTTTCTCAAGCTCCTTTTCTTATACCCAGCGGCGCAGCAAGCCAATTGGGCGCCTGGGGCAGGGCGAGGAGGGGCAGGATGCTCTGAGGGGCCTCCAAGGAGTCTGCCTGCCTCCTCCCTCTCAGCCGCCCTACAGCTGAGGGGGAGCCAGTGGGCGGACGGTTGGGGCAGCGCAGAGCCTGCGGGCGCTGAAGCCACTGTGTCACTCCCAGGAGAGACGCATGGCTCAGGCGCACTGCAGGCCCCGTGGTGAGTGCCGCCCGGCATTTTGTCACCCCCCTCAGTGGTGACACCCGGGGCAGACCACCCCATCACACCCCCTTCCTCCGCCCCTTATACCCCCCATATGACAGGACCTGTGTGTGAGTTCTCCCTGCCAACCCTATAAACATACACACACCCTTCCCAGACTGAATATATAATTGCTTTTCTGCAGACCCAAGGAGTTTCAATGCCACTAAAGAATCCAGTAATTAATTCACATAACTTCAAGGTTTGTCAAAACATTTTTTATTTATTGATTGATTGTACAAAACTAAAGATTGCACAAGCCAGTTTACGCATGCATGAAACTGTGCATGTGAATAAATTTTCTCAAATTCAGAATCATCAACAAAACTTTATTTACTGCATTTACATCCGACCTTTTTTCCCAAGGAGCTCAAGGGAGCCTACAAGGTTCTGTGGCTCCTCATTTAATCCCCCAAACAACCCTGTCAGGCTGGCTGGATGAGGCACCAACTGTCCCAAAATCACCCAGGGAACTTCAAAGCTGAGGACACTCTAACCACTATACCTCACTGTCTCTCTTTCATTTCATCTTCAAAATAATGTTTTTCAATGGAGTCAGAGAGTACATTCAACTCCCAAGTCATCAAGTGATGGGTAAGCATTGTGTGAACAGACGTGGTATCACCCAATTCATTAACTGTATGAATAACTCTAGAGACTTCTTTTGTCTTCACTATACATTTCCCCTGCTAGCGTTTGGATTGCTCTGTGCCTGATTGTTGCCTTATTTGTTTTAATGAAAAGACATCCAAGTGTTTGGTAATGACTTCATACAAGATAATAACAACAAACTCTCCTGCTTAAATGCCTATAATTAGGGTACTCATTAGTATTAATTGTACTAATTAACCTCCCACACATACCAGCTTGGCAAGGAATACACAGAACACTAAGAAAGAGTGGCTACATAGATTTCAGGTTTTGTTGTTTTCATAATTGCAACCTGACTTTCTACAAGGGTAGCCACTTACACATCGCCAAAGAAGAGGAAACACATCATCCAGAAAACGGGGCAAAAGAGGGTGCAAATTTCCATTAAAATTGGACATGCTAATTTATATAGAGAGATGTGAAATTAGAAACAATTATTGTTTATTAAGTAAAAATACAATAGGTCTCACCCTATTGAGTCAGATTGTGATCAAGGGGCCTGTATGTCTGCTCAGTCAACTGTGCAAATGCAGACTGTTGGTGGGCCAATTCAAAGCCCTGACTCTCTCTTCCTATGGTTCTTTATCTTTAAATTAGACTTGTACTTCAAACAGAGGACAACTTCAAATAGAGAACTGTCTCCTACCAGCCCTTTGAATAAAGAACTGTCTTCTGTAAAGTAGGACACATAGAAACTCAACTTCCCACCTAGCAGACCACCAGATGGCTCACATTATAATCCCAATATCATAAAAACAACAACAAAATATGTATAAAAGCCAATAAAAATAACAGTAAAAATATAGCCAGCAGCAAACATACAAAAACATACAAAACAAAACCACCACATCATCCCTCAAAAACCTGGTGGAGCCAAAAGTTTTCTACAAACTTTCCAAAAGTCTTTGCAGAACAGGCCTAGCAGGCCTTTTGGAGGAAGGAATTCCACAGGAAAGGCATCACCACAAAAAATCCCTGTTATTTATTTATTTTTCAAATTTCTATGCTCCCTCTATACTGAGGATGACAGTGGCATGTTTCTAAAGGTTAAACATGCCAGATCTGTAGTGTCCATGACCTACAGAATTTTTCTAAAAATTGTCTTGTTCCACCCAAGCATAGTTTGCTGCCCCAAATCTGGAAATTCATAGATATGTTTTACCACCACAGGTGGCACCGACTTGCCGTTTCCTTCCTTCTGCCACCAGAGCTGTTGGCAGTAGACAAGCAGAATGAACACCCTGTTGTGTGCAGCTGTCAACTGTGATCTGACAGCTCAAGCCATTCGTGGCCCCAGAAGGAAAATTCATAGTTCTGTGCATCATACTCGCTTGTTGTGGCTCATAGCATTCCTATAGATCTTCAAAGCATTAGTCCCTGTAGGACAGCAAAGGGACAGCTGTGCCCCCACCTGTAAGTCCAGCTAGCATGGTCAGCATGGGACAATGACCGTTGTAGTCCAACGACATCTGGAGCAAGCGCAGCTTTCCCACCCCTGTCACAGGACTTACCTGCACTTAAAAGAACCCTCTAGCTGTAATGTTCTTGTGCAAAACTCCCTTTCATGTTAATGAGCACTCAGCAAAAGGAAACTTCTGGAGGACTGTATGTCATGGGTCACCTCTATTCATTTTCTTTCCTGTCGTGCCTGATGATGAGCAAAATTTATTAATGTCCTTATTCTTTATTTGATTAATTACACCCTGTTCTCCAACATGACTGTGATTTGAAAGAGAGAAGAAAAGCCCTGCAGAGCCTTGGGAGTCATTGCTGGAACAGTTAAAGAAGGTGGGGAGAGTCCTCCTTCTGTCTGGGTTCCTGCGTCTTATCTCTTGAGCCATTCACCTCCAGGGCCTAATGCTCATCTATGCTGAAAAGTATATTAGAAAGAGATGCTATCTTCATCACTGACCTGTTCACAGACGGACGACAGACAGACAAAGCCCTTTATAAATGAGTTTGGCTAGTGCAGGAGAATGTGCTGGTGGATTGTATACAAAGGTCCTTATTTTAGTAACTTCCTCATCATCTTCCACAAGGTGTCACTAGAGATTGTTATACTTTTCCACAGACAGAACCCTTCCACCCCCATGAAAGGTTATTCTTAGCTTGCTAACAGAATACAGTATGTAGATGGGGAACGAGTGGTTTAAATAAAAAATTGAGCATGGTGGGAAATTAGGAAATCACCTTTGTGATTATTTATAATACAGCAAGCCATTTGCTAATTTATATATCCTTAATGAACAGTTTAGGAAGGGGCAGGTTGCTTCTGTCCAAAATAATTATATAGAAGAGAAAATTTTAGCAGGGACTGCTTTTCTAGGCACTTCACAACAAGCTGTGCTATCAAAATTTCCTCTCCTACACACTGTGCCCACCCATTTCTGCCACCTGGGTGATGCCAACTCTTTCTCTCCTCAGAAACCCACATTTTCCATGAAGCCTTAGTTCCAGTCCTTTTCAACTGAAAACAGACATTCCTGGTAAATTACGGGGCATATTAATTATTATTTGCTATTTATTTATTTATTTCCCCACCCTTCCTGCCAGAAGAGTCCAGGGCACCAAACACAAATGAGTAGGTGGGGAAGGGGGGCAACAGACATATACCGTATTTTTCGCTCTATAACACGCACCCAACCATAACACGCACGTAGTTTTTAGAGGAGGAAAATCCGTAGGCATGCCACCCGTAGGCATTCCCTCCATAACACGCACAGACATTTCCCCTTACTTTCTAGGAGGAAAAAAGTGAGTGTTATGGTGCAAAAAATACGGTAATTTGAATCTTTATTGCTACATTGGCATAAACCTCTTGCCTTTACAATACATTTTTATCTTTATCTTTTTTATGTCGGGCAGTCCTTTAGCAGAGAATTCTATGTTACATTCAAAGGCATGTAACCTATCTGCAGGCCCCTGCCCCCAGATTAAAATGTTTCACCAGAAATGAGGTGGGTGGGTGGGTGATTAAGAGCAGAGAATCAGTTTGGCGCAGAGACGCTTAACTCTTTCACTTGTCTGCCATTTGCCTGCTGTCTGTTGCTCCTCTAGAACAGCTTTTTCATTTGTTAGAGCCACATGCATTTGCATATAATATGGAATTCGGCCATTGTTTGTTTTTCAGTTGGTGCAGATTTTGTCCCCTCCACATGAGAAGCTGCACCTGCCTGAAGAAACCTCTTATGAAGGCAGACAGGGCCTTGGCTATCCTTTGCATCTGATGCCCCACTAAGCCCCACTGTGAGGCCATCATCCATTATGGGAGGCAAAAACAAAGTTTCATCGGCTTTGTTTTTAATGTCCCACCTGTTCATTTCATTGGCTAACTTGTAATACATACTAGGAAAAGATACAGGACTTCAAGCCTCTAAAGCAGTGTTTCCCAAACTTTTTTGGGCAACGGCACACCTGTTTACTGAAAAAAAATCTCGCGGCACACCACCATTAAAGCCCCGCCCCGTGACGTCAGCGCGCAGCGTCACGCCGGGAGGGACGCACGAAAGTGAAAGTTTTTTCCCTCCCCCCTCAGTCCCTCGCTCGGAATTCAGCTCGTTTGGGGCATCGCTCCGGCTGCTCCCTCTCCCGCTGCGCAGGAGCGATGCCTCTCTCTGGCTCTCCCTCCGCGCAGGCTGAGGGAGGGAGGGAGGTGCGCGTGTGACCCGTCTCTGCTGGGAGACCAAACCCAGCGAGGCAGAGTCGCGCGGAGGCGCCCAGGCAGCGCTGCTGGCTGCGAGGAGGAGCGCCAGGCAGCAGCAGGAGGCGCGGCCTCTCCTCGCCGCCGCCGCCCCGCCTCTCGCCGCCCGACTCGCCCGCCTCCCTCCAGGCATCTCGCGGCACACCAGCCGATGTCTCACGGCACACTCGTGTGCCGCGGAACACCGGTTGGGAAACACTGCTCTAAAGTCCCACAGTGACATGAGCACTGGCTGGGTAGAGGGTGTCTCTCTTCCAGATGTGCCCTCCGGGTTTCCTAGTGCATTTGACTGATCCAGAGTGTTTTCTGAGGTATTTCCTGCAGGTCTAGCTGGAAGTCCTGTTGATGCCCTCTTCTCTGACTGGAACAGTGATAGGATGTAGGCTATTGATACAATTGTACCCAGCCACCCGCAGCCCAGCCATGGTCATGTCATCGGTGTTCCCAGGAGCTGAATGCAAGGAAACACACCAGGGTTGATGACTAGAGTGGAAATGGCAGAAGTCTTATAGTGTATATGTGACCCACTTACAATATTACTCTGTGGTGATGATAGCAGTGAAAAAAGCATACTTCCCTGCTACCTTTGAGTCTGCTCACTGATGTCCAACAGTGCTCATTTTTGTGGTGAAGGATCCCAAAACAGGTCCCAAAGGCTAATGGGAAGCAGCAGCTGTATATTTTGCATGTAAATTAGCTGGTGTCCATGCCAACTTTGATGCCATAGCTGAGACAGAGTCAGAGACATATGTGGCTGGTGCTCCATTGGGTCACATCATAATGGATACTTTTCACAGCTTATGCAACCTGAGCTCTTCCTTAAAAACAAAAATCAAGTGACCATTTGTGCCTTTTTGTTTCTCTTTCAAACTTGCATCTTTGAGAAGCAGAGCCATCGCCTAATTATAAACATTTATGCCACAGTTTGGTATCTAGCTAGCACCTAAGCTGTGCGTGTGTTGACCCACTCTGAATCACACTGAGCAGGTACAGACCCCAGGAGACCCCAGAGGGCAGCCCTCACCCCGCCCCCCCACCGGCCCCACCTCATGGGCTGCCAAGGAGGAGGCAGATCCAGCAACCAAGGAGCATGCTGCAACCACTGCTGCCCCTGCAGTAGCAGCAGCAGAAAGCACTGCATTCCTTGGAAGCTAGACCTGCTGCCCCCGCGGGTCCTGCCGCCTGAGGCGGTTGCCTCACCTTGCCTCATAGGTGGGCCAGCTCCAGCAGCAAGGTAATTTCAAACTTCTCACTTAAGAGCCCCATGGGTTGGGGAATGTTGAGATATCAGTGCATAATACTTTAATTATTTCCAAGATGGAATAAACCTTCCCTGATGCATTTGGTAGCCCTCTTGCTCATTCTGTTGAAAGGGGTCTTTGCATCCAGAGACCTGCTCTCTGATAACACCACCCTGATAACACCACCCTGGTCCAACAACAAAGGTCTCCTCTGCTGCTGGTTTGTCCCTGAGCTCTACAGAACTCCTCTCTGGTCGCAACCTTCCTTGAGCTGGTTTGACAAGGCTATGAATTATTCATGTGCTGTAAAGTTCCTCCATGCGCCTGCCTGGGTGTTCAGCGTGCCGAATACTTCTGGGAGTTTGCACACAGCTCTCCACCTCTCTGCATCTGCTTAGTGATGAAGTGGCTCTTGGGCTGCTAGAGGTTGAGTGCCACCGCTCTAAGCAGCAGCAGACTGATTCAGCTAAATAAACACGGAGGCTCAAGAATAAAAATGGAGGTCTTACGTTAACACCTTGCTCGGAATGTAATCTTGCTCTAGAGTCATGTCGGAACATAGAGACTTGGATCCAAAAGCCCCAGAATGGTAATGCCTTTATTGGGGGCTGGCTAAAATGTCTCACTTTTGCTTTCCCAGAACTCTTCATCAAGCTAGATATTAAACAAAACAAAACAAAATCAAGTGGGTGGGGGGGAGAGAAAAAGTTGAGTGTGACTTCTGCTCCCAAAGTTTGGAGTTTGTAGCGATCTTAAAATGGAGCACAGGGGAATTGTGCAAATTTAAATTGCTTCAGGATGCCTCTTGGGAAGTGATTCATACATGAAATGAAATGAAGAATAGTAATTGGCTTAGCCTCCCTGGGTGCAAGACAGCAATTTAACATGAATTTTACTATCTAAAGAGACCATTGATCAATAAAATGAAAGCAATAATCAATGTACTGCACTATAAAATAAATAAGACATTATTGTAGATGATAAAAATTAAAATTATTATTTTTTTCTTACCTGCACTGATTGTTTGGATGGGGGACTTTTATCCATTTCCGCAGTCACACAAACAATCAATCAATCAATCAATCAGGAGCTGAACTGGGTTCCACACAATCACAAAAACAAATTAACTGAAAAAGCCTCAAAAACAAAAACGCAAAATAAATAGCAAAAACAAAAGCACCAAACTGAATTTGTTCTGGAAGTCCGTTTGACTTCCGAAATGTTCAAAAACCAAGGCGCAGCTTCTGATTGGTGCAGGCAGCCCAGAAACAATAGCCGACAGCCATATCAGACGTTCGGCTTCCAAAAAATGTTCGAAAACTGGAACACTTACTTCCGGTTTTTCGCTGTTTGGGAACCAAGGTGTTTGAGAACCAAGGTACCACTGTAATAAAAATGTAAGAGTGTCATCATGTGAAGTCAGAGTACAGCCCCCACTGCAGGATTTGCAGTGCCTCGTCACAATTCTTGATTTGCATGAAGTCAGGCTGGGGTAGGGAAAGAGAAGGCAAGGTTACAATATCCATCAACTGAACTTAAAAGGTAAAGGGACCCCTGACGTTAGGTCCAGTCGCAGATGACCCTGGGGTTGTGGCGCTCATCTTGCTTTACTGGCCAAGGGAGCCGGCATACAGCTTCCGGGTCATGTGGCCAGCATGACTAAGCCGCTTCTGGTGAACCAGAGCAGCGCACGGAAACGCCATTTACCTTCCTGCTGGAGCAGTACCTATTGATCTACTTGCACTTCGTGCTTTCAAACTGCTAGGTTGGCAGGAGCAGGGAGCGAGCAACGGGAGCTCACCCTGTCGTGGGGATTCGAACCTCATCTTAAAGATAGAGCAACATAGATAATCACAGGGTCTGTGTGCAAAAGATCCTGCAGAACAGGAGGGAGGAAGAAGTGTGGAAATGGGGGTCGTTTGAATAAGAGAGTAGGCCTGGGCGATGTCAGGTTGTCAACATCATGATGTATCACCAGCCAAACATTGTGATCTGGCAATACACCGCAATGTTGAAACAAGCTGTTCAGCTGGGAGGCACAAAGGCTCCCCCCCCCAGCTGAGCATTAAATTGCTCCTGTCCCCCAGCTGAGTGAGCCCCAATGCCTCTCCAGACTGAACACAAGGTGTCGGGGCTAGCTCGCCTGGGGGGTGGGAGCAGTTTAACGGAGCCCACCCCCCACCCCTGGCTTGTGCTAGCCAGAGGTGGGGGGCTGCTTTAAACTGCTCTGCTGAGGAGTGCGCAGCTGCCCATGCCTTAGTGGAGCAGTTTAAAGAAGCCAAGGGACAAGCTGAATGTGCCCAGCAATACAGCTTGCTCCTCCCTCTGCAGTATGAGGGGAGAGCATGGTGACTTCACCCAGCAATATATCGTGGGTGAAACCGCTGCTGCTCCTAAGTCCATCTGCCACCAGCAGCCCAATGTTGAAAGCGGCACTGGTAGCAGAGGAATTCAGGAGCAGTGGTTTCACTTGCGATATCCCGCTCTGTGAAGCCACCTTCATGCTCTGCCCCTGGGCCTATAAGAGGGAGGTGGCTTCAAAATTGGATGGAATGTGAAAAGTGTGCTAAGTAGTTTTAATGTGCAGGAGGGGAAAGATGCAGGAAGCTATCATGGGCTTGGTCTGTGTGGAAGGGGGGCTGTAAAAAAGGAGAGGGAAGATGAGGGTGAAAACAGGGGTGCAAGCAAAGCGGTACTGCAGAATGAAAGAGAGAGGTAGCTTCAGAAATGGGTTTGGGAAAGTGAAAAGCGACCTGAGCTTGCCAAGTAAGTATGTCATCAAAGTGTGATTTCAGGCAGCCTGTGGTCCAATGCCTACGTAAGGTGCTCATCGAACACCAGCTAAGACCAACCATCTGAAGCCGATTAGCAGCATGATGAACAGCAGTCAAAGGCGCTGGTTTGGAGTAAGGTTAGATGCCCTCTGTCCTCGCCCAACTTCTTCAGGCAAACTCCGAGCCCACAGGGCTATTCTGTAGTGAAAACAGCCAAAGGGAGATCCAGCCATGGATTTCCCATGTCCCTTCACTTTTGGCCCTCAACCACAGGCAAATGTTGGATTTGACCTCAAGGCCACACCCCATTTCACAATAGGTGAATGGGTGTCTAATAGTGGCTCAAGTGACCTGAGTGCATGAAATCTACTCGGAGTCGAGAGTGGATTTCATGCTCTTTATTCAGCTCATAGTGGGGAGGAGGAATGGAAGTTCCTCCACAATATCTGCTTTATATACATTATTTACACAATGGGCCCCACGTGATTGGCTAATTCTGGGATTCTCCTGTAGGCCAATCAGGTTGTGGATTAACTTCCACCTGGAGCTGGATTGGGTGGCTCCTGCGGACCAATCATACTGCTGCATTGTTCTAGGACCAATCAGACTGCTGCATTTTGGATCCTATTGTTCTAGGACCAATCAGACCGCTGCATTTTGGATCCTATTCAGCTCAGTACATAACAGTGCACATTGTAGAACACCCACCCCAGAATTCTCTGTAACTCGTAGAAGTCCTGTGTTCAGGTCTGAATGTCACTGGGCAGGAGGAAAGATTCGTTTCAGCTCTAGTGAGAGAGAAAAGGGACAGAATAAGAATGGGCCCCAAGTTTTGCTATAAGCAAACCTGATTGCAGCCTGCTTCAGCAGGAGTCCAGAACAGGCACTGAAGTAAAATATTCTACCACTTGATCATTTTTCTATTAGCTTGAGAGAGCTCATTATACAATGTAGAAGAAACTTGTACATTATATTGAAAACCTTGACTTATTCATTGTGTGCTGGCATTTAGCATAATAAAAATGTTAAAATGTTTAGTCACTTGACACTTACCACCTCACTTACATGCTGGTTTTTCTTTCTGTAGTTATGAACACATTTAAAGCTTCTCAACTTAAGTTTTTTTTTTAAAAAAGCAACAGCGACACAGAGACATACCCAGATATTACATGTCAAAAGAGATGCTACAGTTGTGGCAGGCTGTTGTGTAACTGCCCTGCATCTTCACTCTCTTCTTTTACAGTTTTGCAAACATTCACAGTTCTGAATAAAAATTTATCTCTGGTGTCCTTTCAGAAAATAATGTAGCGCTTATGAATGGCGGAATGAATTTCAAGGGAAACATCCATGGTGCCAAGACATGAGCAAAATCCTCAAAGGCCTTTCCCAATCTCCCCTCCCCCCTGTGAATACAGAGCAAGTGGCCTGTGTGGTTGTAATTTATTACTAGGGGATAAATTTGATTCCATTCACATTTGAATCTGTATCTGTCAAATCTACGGTTTCTGAAACAATATGAGAACCAAAATGCAACCATCCAGCAGAATTACCAGAATTCAAAAAGTATTACAAAGTATTTAAGGTGTTCGGTAGAATTAGGCACTAAAATAAGTTCAGCAAGTAATTATTATGCTCAGAAATTAAGCTAAGTCTGAGTCCATAGTTACCAAGATCCTTTGGTTTCAGTGAGGAATCAGGAGCAAAGTGAAGGCGCTGGTGGGGAGGCAAAGAACTGCCTCTCAGCCTCTCAGCTACATGGACTTAGATAATTTTGTTCCATTCAGAGATGGAGTCACAACGGTGGAGTGATTAAATTATCCACCAATTGAATGTGAAATGTCCACCTGTCCTATTTACTGTCACATTTGCAGTATCCTTTAACCCAACTGGAGTTCCCTGCATAGTCCATTTGGGGGTCCTTTGATGCTTGTCTGAAGTTTCACAAACTATCTAGTCAGCACATTCTTCCCTAGTACATCTTCTTTGAACTTGCATCCATCTGTGCCATCTTCTTGCCATTGCTCTCAACACAGGACACCATTTGGGTCATGCCTGCACCGTTGTTATGGCTTCCTGAACCTGTAAGGACCTCCTCACTCTCCTTTTTACTGAAAGTACCAGCCAACGAAAATAGCAAGCAAGGCCTTTCTCTCAGTTGATATCCAAGTCATCTTGGATAGCTTAGCTGGTTAGAGTTAATCCCCATCAAGGGCTGCGCTCCCTTGGAGTACTCTGTTGGGCACCTTGCCTGGCAATGGTGGGCAGGGCCAGAGCCAAACATTGGTGGGGCCATCATGTCTCTCTCTAACTGCCCCCCTTGAACACCCTCTTTTCTCCTTCCGAGGGCGTCCAGGGGAGGGACAAATCACTCTTGCCCGTGATCTGAACTGCAGAAGGCTTTGCGCTCACACTTCTTCCTTGCTCCATTCACTTTCCTCCCGCATCATTCTCCTTCCCTGCCTTAAAGAAAAGAGACTTTTGTTTTTCTTTGTTTTTACGTTTTTAGTGAATTAGAGTGCATACCTACCCTCTTATCCTTGAGGGGCTCTAGTTGCTTCTGTGTTAACTTACACATTTAATATTAATCTGTATGATGTTTTGCATACCTTTTGTACTTCAAGCCTTTGCTGCAAAATTGGGCCAAAAAAATAAAAAAGTATTACCAATTTGATTTTCAATAACTATATTTATGTAAGTTATTCTTTTTCTGAATATTAGAAGCGGTTGCATGGATATATTTCTCTCTCTTCCTTTCTCACAGATGTGATTTTTCCCCCTCCATTGTCAACATTATTGTTGATCCTGAAATTATAGTGTAAGGAGAGTTATTTGCTAGGAGATGTTGCAAATAAAAAATGAGTTTCAGAAAATAACTACAACAGAAACATTTAAATAAACATAGAGATTACAGAGAGAAACACAAATATAGTTCCTAGGGGCTCATTTGACTTCGTCCTACTGCATGATTTTGAGAGCTATCTATAAGTGGAAGGAAGGAGGGGACACAAGCACTTAATAGAGATACTATTAAGCATTTTTCAGTATGAATCTTTACTTGTTACTTATCCTTCCTTCTCTACCTGTAACTATGTAAAAGAAACCACCTCACTCCAAGCATTTCACTGAAAAATTGCTTTTTGCTCTTGACACTGGGTGTCCTGGCCTCCTCAGACAGTGAGTCTAATGGCGGGGGGTTTACAGTAAAGAGATCTCTCAATATCCCCCATCCAACAGAATGGCAGGTGCTTTGTTAAGCATACAGTGGACTATTATGCAGTGACCAGTCTAGCACTTCCACTCTTCTGATTTAAGTTGTAAATGGTGTTAGGATATTTCCGTTCCACCTTAAAAGGGAGCAGGCTTTCTGAGTCACAGAGTCTGCGTATTTCCTGTTCACAGGATGTTTATGTTTTCTGTTGCTTTCGTTTCTCTCTCTCGGTGCCTGAACGCTGAAGCAGGCGGTCATGTTTTTTTCTCTGTTCTGACTAACACAGAATAAAATTATAAATAATGCTCTCCTGCGTGCATCTTTCACTGTGCATTATCTGCTGATAAGAGCGTGCACCAGCCCTGGAATGTGGCAAGCTATTTCTGGAACTCGTGTCGCTAATTGCTGATACTGCGTGTCTACGGGAGATCGATGGACGTCCGGAGGCGACGTGGGGCCATGATGGACTTTGTCTCCCTGGCAGTATCCCAACAACAGGTTACGGGCCCAGATTCACAGCACTTACAGGAGAGTTTACTGCGTCAGTTTGGAGTGTGGCATACTGTGTGTGAGGTCCCTCCAGTTCCTCTGACAGATAGATGGAAGGCCCAACATTCAAAAGCCATAGACGTATTAGTCTTGTCCGTCTCTCTGGAGGAAATTGCCACGCTAGCTGGCAACACGACTGCACATCAGATGTGGAATGCTTTGAAGATAGCCCATCTGCCAGTCATCCCAGCCCAGAGTTTGACTGTATCGGAGGTCCTGGCTGTTTCCCAGAATGAGAGTGTATGCAGGGATGCCGAGGGCACGGTTGCAAGCTGCAGGTGGGGGGCTGACTGTGATGTCATCCCAGGCAGCATTCCAGCCTCCAGGGGGAGCCAAGGAGTCGGCAGCTGAGAGCTCTGTTTCTCATGGGAGCCAAGGTCATCCTCACAGATACCGGAAGGCCAGAAGTAAACAGAGACAGATGCCTGCAGATGGCCAGAAGCAGAGGGAGGGTGAAAAGTCCATGCCAGTGGAAAACAAGGCCTTGTTTGCTCGCACAGCTTCACCAAAGGCTAAAGGCAAGTCTGATGGCCAGGAGCAGGGGGGCAAGCTGCAAAAGCCCACGCCGGTGGAAGACAAGGTTTTGCTTGCCAGAAAAGCTGCTCCAAAGGCCAAGGCCAGGTTTATTGTTGACTCTGGATGCACCCGCCATTTGGCAAAAGACCGGCATCTCTTTATCTCCTTCAAACCTCAAGACGGTGAGATCCACCTGGCTGATGGAAAGACGTTACGAATTGCAGGAGAAGGGACTGTGAAACTGGCAAGTCTGCACACTACCATCAAAGATGTACTTTATGTTCCAGGTGCTGCAGACAATTTGCTCAGTGTCCCACAGCTGACTGGGCGTGGCTTTGAGATTTCCTTCAAGAGGAGCGTCTGTGTCATCAGAAAAGGCAAAGAGGACATTTTGCATGCAAAGTTTATAGATGGTTTGTTCTGTATAACTTATGATGACAAAGCTGTTGCTGTGTCTAATGTTGATTCTTGTTGTGCTGCACAAACTAACAAAGTTCTTCATGCAGGATGCATTCATGATGCACACAGAAGATTTTGTCACCTCTCTTGGCAGGCACTGGCCAAGATGCCAGAGATGGTTGAGGGTTTGAACATCAAACCCTGTAAGTTTCACATGAAATGTGTATCTTGTGCAGAGAACAAGATGAAGGTTGCTCCAAAAGGCAAGGAGTCTAGCAGGCAGGCTTCCAAACCCTACCAGCTAGTCCACGCAGACCTGGTTGGTCCACTTGCGCCCTCTTTGCGTGGAGCAAGGTACTTCATGGTTCTAATTGATTCTTTTTCCAGGTACATTCATGTGTTTATGCTCGAGCAGAAATCGCAAGCGTTTCCTAAGTTCAAGGCATTCTGTGCTTGGTTGGAGAATGTTCACGGTAAACGCATTGGTTGTTTGTTTACTGATTGAGGCGGGGAGTTCACTTCTCAGCAGTTTGAAGCTTTCCTGACTGAGAAGGGAATCCAGCATGACTTGTCAACGCCTAGATCGCCATGGATGAATGGGCTTGCGGAGCGAGCAAATCAAACGTTGCTGCAAGGAATGAAAACCTTGTTGCATGATGCCAATCTCCCTGATAAGTTTTGGGGGGAGGCTCTGTCAAATTTTGTTTACACTTTTAATCACAGATTATCATCACCTATTGGTTGCACTCCCTATGAGAAGATGTTTGGTAAGAAACCTCACGTCAAGCACATGAGAATCTTTGGTTCTGACATGTGGGTACACACCCCACAAAGCAACAAACTTGGGAAGCGTGGGGCACATGGTTTGTTCATGGGGTACGAAAAAGGTGCATACAGCGTATGGATGACTGACTCTAAGTCCATAAAGTTCACAAGGAATGTTGAGTACAATCCTAAGTGGGGGGGAAATGTGGGAATTTTCCAGAGTTACCCAGAGGAAGATGAAGGTGATGTGAAAAAAGCAGATGATGCTGAGGAAGCTGAGGATGATGATGATGATCAGAGTTCAGATTCCAGCTCAGTGGGCAGCGCTGCTGCTGATGTCAGCGACAGTGATGACACAGCAGACTACAAGAGCGCAAAGGCCTCAGTCAGACCATCTGATGCATCTGACAATGAACAAATGGTGTAATGGCTGCAGAGGAGAGAGAGGGAGAGAGAGATCAATTGGAGTGTAAAGTGTACATTTAGCTACACAGGCATCCATGCAGAAACCACACATGTTATTTCGAGCTGTTAGCTGGATCTGGAATGAGATCCAAAAACCAACTCCCCCAGGGAACACCTTCAGCAAAAGGAAGAGAACTAACAACAGGGGTCAAGAAATTGAGGTATGGAAGAACCAGGAACTGGTCCTGCTTCAAGGCTCCCCCTGCCAGGACTTCAAATGCACTTCTCCTGCTGTGTACACAGACTGCTTTGGGATTTGGAAAGATGTCCCTCTGTAGACATCTAGCAGGGATTGTTGTTCTGGTCTCAAAAGGCCATGAAAGGGGGGCCCTTCTATTGGATCTGGGTATATAAGGTTTCTTGCGTGTATCACATCATGCACCACGCAAAAAACAATTGTGCCTTTCTAGCTCCATCAAGATCTGACCCCTCCATGGGGCATGGTGGTGCTACTGCCTTTGGAGATACAGCGAAGGTGCCTCTTATCACACTCTCCGAATGAGCACTCCAGCATTCCTTGCATGGGGTATTCATAGGGAATGCACTGGGTTGTTTTACTGGAAAGCTATGCCTTCTAGGTACTTCTGAATTGTGAAGTGCCTGGCACACTACTGGCACTAAGTCAATGTTAAATGGTAGTTTCTGTAATATATATGTCAAAATAAAAGTTATATGAAAATTTTAAAAAAGGGGGAGCTTCCTGAATTAACCCTTCAGCCCCCAGTCTACCTGACCACTCTGCCATAGGAGGATCATAATACTATTCCAGCTTGTTTGGCTATTGTAAGGGATACTGAGGGTCAAGGTAGAACTGACAATATCTACATCATAAGCAACAATGTCCTTTTTATTTTAGAAAAACATTTGTAGCAGTAGGGGGCAAATATTGTAGAGACCAGAGCACAAAGGAAGGTGAAATTTAACATTTTTCTCCCCACCTCTGTCCATGGGCGCAGCTAGGATTTGGGGGGGGGGCAGCCAGTTGAGTACTTTCAATGCTTTCCAATACTGTTTGTGGATCTAGGAGGGACAATTGCCCCCCTGTCCCCCCCCAAGCTACTCCCATGCCTCTGTCTTGACAAAAATTTCATCCTTGCCAATGGAATCTTCCTTTCCAAGTCAGCTAGCTAGTGTGGAGGGCTATTTTCATTGGAACTATGCTGGGGGAAGGAAAGAGTTAAACCTCCCCTTTCCAAAGTCCTGTGATCCCAGTAAAAATTGTGGGGAGCATGCCTGCTATTAATGCTTTGAGGGGCAATGGATGACGCTAATTACAAGTTTGGTAGGGTTCTGAGATAATGTATGTGAAGTTTGTGAACAATGCTATATAAATGCAAAGCATTATGATGATCAATGGCAGCTTCAGATTTACAGGGGATTTCATAAACTCATTGCACATTTATAATCTAGTATGCAGGGAAACTGGGAACTGTTTGCATTCTGCTGAGCAGAATCCACCTGGCACCTGTAAGGAATGAAATCTTGTATGCATACTGTCTGAGGAGAAAGTGCATGTGTGAGGCAAGGGGAGGCAGGGAAGCAGAACAGCATTATCTATAGACCCCACTTTTGGAGATAAGGGCCCTTAAATCTATAGCAGGGTGGGGGGTTGTCTTCACATCCCCCTACAGTAAGCTTTTATCTTAACCGGATCAAGTTTTTTGAGTCTTTAAAATGTGGATCCCCTCCTGCTACTCATTACTGGGCTCTACTGTTTGTACATGTCTCTCACTTTGATGTAAAACTTTGGCTTACAGGCCGTATTCGGCATCTTGATTGGTATTAATGCTCCTTGGAGATTTGCATAGAATAATCTGACCCACTACTGAAAGTTTCTTAGGAAAGAATTTTCTCCTGCTTTTAAACAAAAGGATTCAAGAACAAGACAACCAAAGATTTAATTTATTCGACGGAAAATATTTTTCATTCAGTTACTCATGGGGGAGGGAAAGTTTTAAGTGATCTGTGCTTTAAGAATTTGAGGTCCCTTTTAGTACCATAAGGCCTATGTTTTAAGAATGCTAAGATGTGATCCCTAGTGCTTCCCTAAATGAGGCATTGCTAACTCCACTTGGTGTTTATTATTTTCCCCCAGTCAGGCTAGAAATAAGCCCAATGGTCCAATTGGAAATCCACATTCTACCTACCCTTCCTTCAGTATTAACAGGCAAGACCATGTGAAACCATGCTTTGGCATGGATCCAAAAAACTACTTTAGCAAACCTGGTGGATTTTGCCTGCAAGGTAATTTTTAAAAGAAACTGAACAGCAGGTCATCCTGACATACCACAAACTACTTTGGAAATCCCCATTAGCTTCACAAGTCATTTGTGGTGGTGTGTGTGGTATGACTCTACCTTCAGGGCCCTGTGATGGCTGCTCCTTCAATCGTTATCTCAAGTCGGGATCATCTGTCCAGGAGATCAGAATCCATTGGAACTAGAGTCTGAGATTGATCTCTTTGAAGGAGAGTAGAGAAGCTTGCTAGATCCTGAAAACTGGAGTTGCAGTAGCCACAGAAATGCATATATACAACCAGTGCTATTTTTTCTAGAGAAAGAGGTGCCATAACTTACCATTCTCTTAGAATGGCAATGGTGCCCACCTGAGGGGGCTGGAACTGAATTCCAGTGAGTTCCGGATGAAAAAAAAGCCCTGTATATAACAATGTTCATGCCACTGAAAGTTGGGAAATGGATTCTAACTAAAAACAGGAAGCTGGCGATTGGAAGCTGGAGACTTATTCAAAAGACCAGACTCTCTACTCATTCAAACCTAACTGTGAAACTGACACAAAGGCAAACCAGACTTGAGGTTCTTAGGCAGGGTGAAACAAAGGTCAACGCGTGCTGTTACCCTCTCAGGAAGAAAGCCCAGAAGGCAAGAGGGAACAAAAGATCAAAATTACAAATTTATATAAATGCATTTAAATTTGTAAGTTTGATATGAGGGGGCTAGTGGTAACCAAAGATCAAATGTAGAAATTGTTGGTTTTGGTAAAATGATAAAATATTGGTTAAATAAAAAAGAATTTTCCCTTGTTTGGGGCAAGTACTTTTGGTGGGAAAACTCCAGAAGAGATTTGAAATCACAAAATCACAAAACTTGCAGCAAAGTGGGGAAATATAGCCTGATACCTTTAAAATATCCCCTTCTAAGTTGCTTCCAAAGTTCCCCACTTCCCTTAGCATAGAAATGTGGGAACGTTGTGGAAAGTAGGAGAGGCTATATTGATTAAATATTATCCCTCCTCACTCACGCTAATGAGCAAGTAGCAGAGCACATTTCCTTGCACTTTGCTAGAAGCAAGTTGATGGATTTTTTAGAATCATTTAAGTTAAGCAATCCAGTCTGGCTTGTCCAGATTGGATTGTTCCTGGTAAATTTCCCCTTTATTTTCCTCTTAAAAATAAGAATAACACGACAGTCTTCTTTAAAAGTAATGGTTAAATTTACTTACATTCAGTTCACAGCATTGTCCTGAAGGCAGGCTAGTTACAGTTACATTTGTTGAGAAAAGAAGTCTGAGCTAGGCATCAGACTTTCTACCTTGTGGCTTCCATCCTCTGTAACGATAAGCCATGTGCTGCTGGCTAAGAGCCAGCAGAGAGGAAGTTGGCAAAAGATCCAAAGGACCAGAGTCCAAAAGAGAGGCAAAGAGCAAAAGAGGAAGATGGCTGAGTGACTGGCCCTTTTATAGGGTCTGGTAGGGTCATGCCCACCTACCTAGTCACACACAGGGGGAGGATGCTCCAGAGCAGGTATCACAGGAAGTCCTCCCTGTCTGGAGCAACATTCCCCTATTTGCCCACTCTGTTTTATTTGACTGCTACAGTGTTGATACATCCCACAAGAAAGAGACCACGTTTGGTAAGTTAAGAATGGTTTACTTACAAACTCTTCAAAGGTCAGGTTCATGTGCTTTTCCAAAAAGCAGCAAGAAAAGACAGGCAGTATAACTTAGGTTCCAAAATGGTAAGAGTGTCTAAATTATTTGTATAGAAACACAAAGATGGCTGGCTTAGGCCTTGTGGTCTAAGCTTGGAGCATCCAGTTTAGATCTCCTTACTGGTAGGGTTCACATGGTAGAAATGAGAGATAACAGTGTTTGATAACTCTCCCAAAGCAGGACTTCCGCTTTTACCACAGCTGCAACAGTGTGAGCTCTGACTGCAGTAAGCAGGTCGGGGCATACACCGGTACTGAGAGGGGCAACGTTTGGCTACACGACCCCTGAAAAGGCTTGGAAGGAAGCTCAAGCCAAAGGAACTTCGGCAGTGTCTTTTTGGAGTCCCGGCACCCCTCGCTGAAGGAAAAACGGCAGAGGTGGGGGGGAATCCAGGCACAGAGAAGAACATCAAACAGACCGGTGAAAAGCCTCACATCACTGAAGCAGCGACAAGATGGTAAAATCTCTATTTCTATATCAAAATAAACGTAAAGTGGTAGCAGCAGTAACAAAACCTAAAAGGAAATAAGACAAGGGGAAGAAAAGGGAACCCAGGAGGGGGAATCCCTCACGGAGTGGGTAAACCCAAAACAAGATAAAGAGTAAAAATAGCGGAGGAGAAGTAATGCTACCACAAAAGTAAAGGGAAGACAGAAGAACAATATATATATATATATGGAAAGAATGTAAAGAAATCACTCAGATTGCAATTAAACTATTTGAAAAGCACACTATCTGAAACGGACTTACTACAAAGTGCAAAGCGGTGCAGGCTGCCTGTTGTTGGAGCTGGGTGGAGTAAAGCAGCTGCTTTGAAACTGAATGTCCTTGAAGGAAAGATAAGGACAAAGGAATAAGGAACGCTGTGGGGGAAAGGAGGGGAATTTCACAGATAAGATAAGATGGCGTCACGGGTCTGAAGACGCTGAGTAATCATCAAGAAGGAGGAAGAAGGAGGAAGTGACAAAGTCAAAATAGTGAAAGAGAGGATTAAAGGAGGGCAGAAGCTGGCAAGCTGAGTTAAGAAGAACACAGTGACACCCAGTGGACAAAGTAGGAAAAGCAGTAACAAAGGAGAATTGGAACAATAGAAGGACATCTGGTGGTTGGAAAAGAGAACGCAAAATGTCTCATGCAATTAAAAAACAGACTGGAACTGGAAGTCGACAGCAACAATTAAGAAGAAACTCAGGCCTTGAAGAAATGGACTTGAGGGAGCTTATTATTAGTTTGAAACTGGACTTGGGAGGATTGAGAAAAGAGTTGGAAGAAAAAATCAACACAATTGATGGGAAATTGGAAAAATTAGAAAACACAATGAAAAAAAAATGAAAAAGAAAATGAAGAAATAAAGGAAAAATTAACAGAAGTCCTAGAAGGAATGAAGGAGACAGATAAGAAAGTGCAAGAAATTAGGAATAAGAATCAACAAATGGATGAGATGGTGAAGAAAATTAGCAAAGAACAAAGGGAACAAAGAAAAGAAATGGACAAATTGAAAAAGGAGATGGAGGAACAAAAAGCAATCCAGGAAGCTACTGGGGATGCGCTAGCAATGATACAGATGCAGATTAAAGAGAAAACCTTGAGATTCAGAAATGTTCCAGAAGAGGAGAAGGAGGATATTTGGAAGAAGATGATCGAAACTTTAGCAAAGTGGCTACATTTACAGGAAAAAGACATAATAGAACAGACAGAGAAAATCTTCAGAGTGAACTCAAGAAAAGCAAAAATGAACAAATGGCCGGCAGACTGCATCATTGTATTCACTTCGAATTGGATGAAAGATAAGATCCCCCAAGTAAAGAGTAAGAACAAATTAACCATAGATGGAAAGGAAATAATAATTTTACGAGAAGTCCCACCTAGGCTGATAAAAAAGAGACAGCAATTCCGATTTCTAACAAAAGCACTAAAGGCCAAAGCAATATCTTTCAGATGGGAATACCCAGTGGGGATTTCCTTCAACTTCAAAGGAAAAAGAAGACGATTTGAGACATTTGAGGAAGCAGATATGTTTTGGAGGAAGTATCGAGGAGAATTAGGAGGTGGGAAAAGTGAAGTAAGAAATGAGGAAGGAAGAAAGGGAGAGCTATCGGATGAGGTGGAAGAAGAAGAAAAAGCTCAGCAAAGGGTGGAAGGATAAAGAACTACGCCAGTGGTAAATAATCAGACCAATAACTATTACAAAACCCTTCTCCTTTACCACTGCAGATAACGTAAACTCTTTCCATTAACTTTAGAATTTTTTAACTAATAAAGAATGAAATTTAAATTGTTATCATGGAACGTGAATGGTCTAAATAATAGGAGGAAGAGGCAGAAAATAGAACGTATCTTAGAGAGGCAGAAGTGGGACCTTGCTTGCTTACAAGAAACCCACATCAATACTAAGCATAAAAGACTATTGGTAAAACCAAAGTTAGGGGAAGAATTCATCGCATCTGATGTAAGAAAAAAGAGGGGGGTTGTAATGTATGTTAAAAGCAAATATGAACCGGAATTGTTATATGAAGACAAAGAGGGGAGGATTATAATAGTCAAAATATCAGTAGAGGGGGAACCAATTGTAGTAGCGGGAATCTATGGATCAAATAAAAGAAAATCAGAATTCTATGTTAAAGTAAGATCATTATTAATGGAATATATAGATATGAGAATTATTGTGTTAGGGGATTTAAATGGAGTAATGGAACCAGAATTGGATAGATCACAGAAGAAGAGGGGGGGAAATGAAGGGAAGTTGCCAAAAAGCTTTATGGAAATGGTAAAGATTTTTGATTTAGTGGATATATGGAGATATAAACATCCTGTCGAAAAGGAGTTCACATATTTCTCAGAACCAAAAAATTCGTATAGTCGAATCGACAGTATATGGATCACTAAGGATATGACAATTGAAGCAGAGAATGCCGAAATATTGCCAAAAACACTTACAGATCACAATCCAGTATCATTAACTCTTAAAGGAAAAGAGGAGAAAGGGGGGAAAAGGTGGAGAATGAATGTTTTCTTATTAAAAAACGAAAAAGTAATGCAAGGAGCCAGAAAGTTGATGAAGGAATATTTTGAAAACAATTGGAGGAAAGGGACAGGTGTTAAAACAGTGTGGGATGCTGGGAAGGCGGTTGTTAGGGGATATTTCATACAACAAAACTCAATAGCATATAAGAATAAAGAAAAAAAGAAAAGGGAGCTTTTAGAAGAAATTAAAAGGAAGGAAAAATTGGCCTATGCAAGCAAAAATAAAGAGAGATTAAATCAAGAAATTAAATTACTGAGAGTAGAATATAATAAAATTATAGAACAGGAGGTAGAACAACAAATCAAATTTTGGAAATATAAAAATTTTGAATGGGCAAATAAGCCAGGCAAGATCCTTGCCTGGCAACTAAAGAAACAAAGAAATGAAAAATTAATAAATAAAATAAAAGTAGAAGAGAGGACAATAAGGGATATGACAGAAATTAAAAAAGAATTTGAAAAATATTACAAAAAATTATATCAAAAAGATGAAGTGCCAATAGAAGAAATAGAGGAATATATAAAGAAAAATAAATTAATAGAGATAGCAGAAGAAGACCATAAATTATTAAATGAACCAATATCAACTGTAGAAATTAAGGAATCAATTCAAAAATTAAAAATAGGGAAATCCCCAGGTCCAGATGGCATACCAGCAGAATACTACAAAGAAATGTTAAATGAATTAATTGACCCACTAAAAGAAGTAATAGAGGAAGCAGTAGAGAAGGGGAATATTCCAGACTCTTGGACTCAAGGGTATATAACGCTCCTGCCAAAACAAGGTACGGATTTGGAATCGGTCTCAAATTATAGACCCATTTCATTGTTAAATTCCGATTATAAAATTTACGCAGGATTATTGGCTAATAGGTTGAAAAAAATTATAGGAAAAATAGTACATAAAAATCAGGCTGGATTTGTGGAAGGTAGACAAATAAAGGATAATATCAGAAATATAATAGACATAATGGAATATCTACAAGTAAGAAGAGACAAACAAGCAGCCCTGATTTCAATCGATGCGGAGAAGGCTTTCGACAAAATCTCATGGGAATTTATGAAAAAACTATTAAAAGAATTGTGTCTAGGTGAAAAATTCCAAAAAGATATAAATGCAATATATAACCAACAGAAAGCAAAAATTATTATTAATGGAGAGTTTGGAGAAGAAATCAACATCTTTAAAGGTACAAGACAAGGATGCCCCCTATCCCCAATGTTATTTATAATAGTATTAGAGGTTCTATTAAAGAAAATAAGGCAGGACAACCAAATAAGAGGAATAGCAGTTGGTGAAAAAAGATATAAGTTAAGAGCTTTTGCAGATGATGTTATGATCACAACAGAAAATCCCCTACAATGTACACCTAGAATATTGGAATGCATAAACGAATATGGCAGATTAGCAGGATTCAAATTAAACTATGGGAAAACCAAAATACTAGTGAAAAATATGGAAGAAAAAGATAAAGTGAAATTACAAGAAATTACAGGATTGGAAATTAAAAAGAAAATAAGGTATCTTGGAATAAATTTAACAACAAATACTATAGACTTAAGTAATGAGAACTATGGGAAAACATGGAATGAAATAAAAAATGACTTGCAAGTATGGGGAAAATTAAATCTTTCCTTACTAGGGAAAATATCGGTAATAAAGATGAACATATTACCAAGGATGATGTTTTTATTTCAAAGTATCCCAATACTAGGAGGAGATAAATGTTTTAATAACTGGAAAAGAGATTTGGCTAAATTCATATGGTCAGGGGAAAAGCCAAGAATAAAACACAAAATAATGATAGATAAGAAGGAGAGAGGAGGATTTGGTCTCCCAGATATGGAGTTATATCACGATGCGGTGGGTCTGACCTGGCTAAAGGAATGGATCAAATTAGATGACTCGGATGTATTGGATTTAGAGGGAGTAGAGACGAGATTTGGATGGCATGCCTATTTAATAGATGAAAAAGTGAGAGTACATAAAGGCTTCCTAGGGCATATAATCAGAAAATCTATATATAAAATATGGGAGAAATATAAAAGACTCTTAGAACCGAAAACTCCCTGGTGGGCATCGCCAGCAGAAATTGTCGCAGTGAAAAAATTAAATATGAAAGAAAATTGGGCTACCTATAAAACTGTATTAAAGGAAGAAAACGGGGAATTGGAATTAAAGGACTACACAGAAATTATATTAGTCATATTAGTGATTGGTTCCAATATATTCAAATTAAGTATAGATTAGCAAAAGACAAAAAGTTAGGATTTGAAAAAGAAATATCAAAATTCGATAAATATTTAATAGAAGAAAAATCAAAAAATATATCTAAATTGTATAATCTGATTTTAGAGTGGGAAACAAAGGATGAATTGGTTAAAGCTTCAATGATTAAATGGGCGCAAGACATTGGGAAAAATATTATGTTTGAACAATGGGAAAAATTGTGGAAAGAAGATATGAAATTCACCATGTGTTATATACTGAAAGAAAATTACCTTAAAATGCAACATAGATGGTATTTAACACCTGAAAGAATAGCAAAAATGAATAAAAACTGTAGCAATATCTGCTGGTGATGCAACACGGGAAAAGGTACTATGATACATATATGGTGGAATTGTTTAAACATCAAACAATTTTGGGAAATAATATATAATGAAATGAAAAAAAATGTTTAGATACTCATTTAGGAAAACACCAGAAGGTTTTCTATTGGGAATAGTACCAGGAAGCCTAAAGGAAGAAGATAAGACCTTATATTTATACACAACAGTAGCAGCAAGGCTATTGATTGCGAAAAACTGGAAAAGTGGTATAATACCGACAAAAACAGAGTGGCTTGCCAAATTATTGGAGTATTACAATATATCCAAAACAATGGAAGAAATTGGAAGGATTTCAAAAGAAAAGATAGATAGGGACTGGAAGGTGTTTAAAAGATACTTGCAAAATCATATCGAAAAATCAGAACTCCTATTAGAATAAACAAGTTCCGTTTCAAATACTGAAATGTCAAATAAGATGGAAAACAATGTGTAATAGAAAAAGAAGTATGAAATTAGGGTAAAGGTGTGTGAAAGAAAGTAATAGAAGTGGAAAGAAATTGTAATTGATTAGATTGGAAGTCAAACACAAAGGTGGGGTGAAGGGTTGGTGGATGGGGATGGGGAAAGGAACTATTTGTGGGATTGAGTGTAAGTATGTTTGTACATTTTTAAAGATTGTATGAAATGTATGTTTGTATGCTTGTATATGTGTATTAATGATGAATTAAAAAATAAAAATTAAAAATTAAAAAAAAAAGATAACTCTCCCAAAGCAAGGGGAAGTGACCTATCTAGCCTGCCAGGATAGCTTGCTCTATGGTATTAACCCCTTCATGCATTAATTAGACTTAACCATGTTGGTTATATGAGGCTGATTTATCCCATAGAAATTTATGTGGAATATTACAGTGCATAAAATGTGTTGGAATGTTTCAAAGCCTGGAAATTATAACCATTTGAGGCAGTATAGGTTGGGCATGCCAAGATGTATATTTCCACAGTGAAGATGGCTACAATACTGGTAGTGCAATATAGGTATATTTCTATTTCTTTGCCGTGGTGACTACTTCACCACATCAGTTTTGCAGCTCTTTCTACATGTTATCATTTATGTAGAGTAGTGGGGTCTGGGCTAGATGAACTGAACACTCCTTGCATTGTTAGCCTATAGAACTAATGTACAGCAAAAAAATTATGCTTTGGAGGCTCTTTTTAGCATCTCTGCAGTTGGCCAAGAATTGTGTGCTTTGTTACAAGGTGGAAGCATACATACACACACACACACACACACACACTACAGCCAAAACAATGATTACATTTTATACTTCCAGATGACTGTTACCTAGAGATGTGGCTCTCTTGACTATCTGCCTCTCTGAAACACAATTTCTTTTGCTTTGTATGGAGCATCGTTACTCTCTGCTATTTCCTCCCGCTCTCCCTGACATTTGTTAACCTTCCAGTAATGAAATTCACTTGCATTAATGGCTTAGATCTCGCTATAGTTGTTGTCCTCACACTTGCTCTGTACCTTTTGTTATCTTTGCTGCAGGCATCCATTAACACTCACACACTGACTCTCTGCAGCACTTCTTAACGTTTGCATACTTGTTGCTAAATTTCACAATTTAGAGCATATTGAAACATTTCTGTAGTTTATTTATGCCACACATCATACTAATTTTCCATTTTATTTCTAAGACATGGCTAATTAGTTGCACACATTTTTTACAGAGACCTACTTAATTATTCCAAAGATGTATTGGTTGACTTCATAGTCAAGGAGATGAAAACTGCCCTCAGCCCTCTGAGCCCCAGTGAGGAGATAGTCCCAAATTTGCTTCCTATATCACAGGTGTGGGGACCGTTTGGCCTTCAGATGTTGCTGAACTACAACTCCAAGAGTTTGTAGGGCAGCAGTTGAAGAAGGAGCAAAAAGGGTTTTCTTGTGTGTGTGTGTTTCTTGTGGCTGATTAGCTGTTTTCTCTGTGTAAAGGTCAGAGGGGGCAGGGTTTCTGTTGAGGCAGGGGATTAGCTGTGGGAGGAGCTTATCAGAGTTTGTAGGGCAGCAGTTGAAGAAGGAGCAAAAAGGGTTTTCTTGTGTGTGTGTGTTTCTTGTGGCTGATTAGCTGTTTTCCCTGTGTAAAGGTCAGAGGGGGCAGGGTTTCTGTTGAGGCAGGGGATTAGCTGTGGGAGGAGCTTATCAGAGTTTGTAGGGCAGCGGTTATATCCATCTTTTAGATTTAGGGGAGCTAGTCTCAAACGTTTGTTGGGGGAGACCTAGGTTTTTTTTTGTGGGCGAAGTTATTTGTCCTGTCTTCAAGCTTTTTATGATGGAGGACCTCTGTAGCCACCCCCAACAACACGATCTCAAGATGGAAGGGGAGGGAACAGCTGCAGTCGCCTGCGATTCCTGCGCAATGTTTGCCATCTTGCCAAAGGTTGCAGGCAGCTTCACCTGCAGCAATTGCATGTTGATTGCCCTTTTAAAAGACAAAATCCAGCAACTGGAGGAACGTGTAGCTACGCTCCAAAGAATTAGAGAGCTGGAGCTCTTCTTGGAAGCAACAGAGCACACCGTCCCCACCAAGGAGGAGACAGGGGACTCCCCTGAGAAGGAGGCTAGTTCATCAACACAGGAGCCAGATATATGGAGAAACGTGACTCAAAGAAGTAGGAGGCCCAGGGTTCACTCTGATTGTTTAGAAATACACAATCGCTTTGAGGTCCTCTCCCCTAGCATGGAAGACGAAGAGCAGACTCCATTTGAGGATCTCTCCCTCATTACAGTCGATCAGGTATATGAAGACGAGCAGCAAAGTCAGTCCTCAGGGAATGTGCAGGCGACCTTGGAACGGACAGCTCACGGAAGAACCCCGACCAAACCCAAGAGGAGGCGTGTAGTGGTGATAGGGGATTCCCTACTGAGGGGAACAGAAGCAGTGATCTGTGGGCCTGACAAGATGTCTCGGGAAGTGTGCTGTCTCCCCGGGGCTAAGATCCAAGATGTAACTGAACGACTGCAAGGAATCATAAAACCCACTGACAAATACCCCTTCCTCTTGGTTCATGTGGGAACCAATGACACTGCAAGCAATAGCCTCCAGAAGATCAAAAGAGACTACGAGGCTCTCGGCAGGAAATTGAAGCAACTAAATGCACAAATTGTCATCTCGTCTGTCCTCCCAGTTGAACGACGTGGCCCAGGGAGAGAGGGGAAAATAGTGGAAGTGAACAGCTGGCTTCGCAAATGGTGTAAACAGGAACGGTTTGGATTCTTAGATCACGGACTGCAGTTTCTTGAAGATGGACTTCTGGCAAGTGATGGGCTGCACCTCACAACGGTTGGGAGGAATGTTTTTGCCAAAAATCTCAGAAACCTCATCAGGAGGGCTTTAAACTGACTAATGTGGGGGAGGGAGACAGTGCTCCTGAAGGTAGGAGTCTATCAATTAATGAAGATGATCATCCAAATGTCATAGACCAAATGGAGCAAACAGCACGCGGACCTAGTGGTGGGAGGAAAAAATCCTTAAATAAGAGACACGGGGGAATGATTAATGGACTTCAATGTCTGTACACTAATGCGCAAAGCATGGGAAATAAACAAGATGAGCTTGAGCTCTTGGTACAGCAAACTAAATATGACATAATAGGCATCACTGAAACCTGGTGGGATAAGTCCCACGATTGGAATGTAATAATGGGGGGATACAATCTATTTCAGAGAAACAGACCAGACAAGAAAGGAGGAGGAGTGGCGTTATATGTCAGGGATGTGTATACCTGTGAAGAGATCCAAGATTTAGAACCTCAAAGCCAATGTGAGAGCATTTGGGTCAAAATTAAGGGAGAGAAGAATAACAGAGACCTCATTGTGGGAGTTTACTATAGATCCCCAAGCCAAACGGAGGACATAGATGATGCCTTCCTGGAACAGATGGCCAAGCATGCAAAAGGAAGGGAGATAGTAGTAATGGGGGACTTCAATTACCCGGATATTTGTTGGACGTCAAACTCAGCCAAGAGCATAAGGTCAAACAGATTCCTCACTGGCCTTGCAGACAACTTCATTGTCCAGAAAGTGGGAGAAGCAACAAGAGGAACAGCCATTTTAGATCTGGTCCTAACCAATGTTGATGACCTGGTTAGTGGGGTAGAAGTGGAAGGATCATTAGGCGCGAGTGATCATGCTCTTCTGAAGTTTACTATACAGCGGAAAGGAGCAGCCAAGCATACTAGGACTCAATTTCTTGACTTTAAGAAAGCCGACTTCATAAAACTTAGGGAAGTGCTGGGTGAGATCCCATGGACAGCAATACTAAAAGGAAAGGGAGTTCATGATGGCTGGCAGTTTGTTAAGAGGGAGATAGTAAAAGCACAACGTCAGGCAATACCAATGAGACGGAAACATGGAAGGTGCCTAAAGAAGCCAGGGTGGCTATCTAAAGAACTTTTAACTGAATTAAGATTTAAAAAGGATGTGTACAAAAAATGGAAAAGGGGGGAAACCACCAAAGAGGAATTCAAACAAATAGCCAGCACGTGTAGACACAAAGTCAGAAAAGCTAAAGCACAGAATGAACTCAGGCTTGCTAGAGAGGTTAAAAGCAACAAAAAAGGCTTTTATGGGTATCTTCGTAGCAAAAGGAAGAACAAAGAAACAGTGGGGTCACTCAGAGGAGAAGATGGTGAAATGCAAACAGGGGACACAGAAAGGGCTGAACTCCTCAATGCCTTCTTTGCCTCAGTCTTCTCCGATAAAGAAAACAATGCCCGACCTGAAGAATTTGGAGCAAATGATTCAGCAAAGGAAACACAGCCCAGAATAACTAAGGAGACAGTACAAGAATATTTGGCTAGTTTAGATGTATTCAAGTCTCCAGGGCCAGATGAACTGCATCCAAGAGTATTAAAAGAACTGGCAGATGTGATCTCAGATCCACTGGCAGTCATCTTCGAGAAATCCTGGAGAACAGGCGAAGTCCCGGCAGACTGGAGGAGGGCAAATGTTGTCCCTATTTTCAAAAAGGGGAAAAGAGAGGACCCAAATAATTACCGCCCAGTCAGTCTGACATCAATAGCAGGGAAGATTCTGGAGCAGATCATTAAGCAAACAGTCTGTGAGCACCTAGAAAGGAATGCTGTGATCACCAATAGTCAGCATGGATTTCTGAAAAATAAGTCATGTCAGACTAACCTGATCTCATTTTTTGACAGAATTACAAGCCTGGTAGATGAAGGGAACTCAGTGGATATAGCCTACCTTGATTTCAGTAAGGCATTTGACAAGGTGCCCCATGATATTCTTGTAAAGAAGCTGGTAAAATGCGGTCTTGACTCTGCTACCACTCAGTGGATTTGTAACTGGCTGACTGACCGAACCCAAAGGGTGCTCATCAATGGTTCCTCTTCATCCTGGAGAAGAGTGACTAGTGGGGTGCCACAGGGTTCTGTCTTGGGCCTGGTCTTATTTAACATCTTTATCAACGACTTGGATGATGGACTCAAGGGCATCCTGATCAAATTTGCAGATGACACCAAACTGGGAGGGGTGGCTAACACCCCAGAGGACAGGATCACACTTCAAAACGACCTTGACAGATTAGAGAACTGGGCAAAAACAAACAAAATGAATTTTAACAGGGAGAAATGTAAAGTATTGCACTTGGGCAAAAAAAATGAGAGGCACAAATACAAGATGGGTGACACCTGGCTTGAGAGCAGTACATGTGAAAAGGATCTAGGAGTCTTGGTTGACCACAAACTTGACATGAGCCAACAGTGTGACGCGGCAGCTAAAAAAGCCAATGCAATTCTGGGCTGCATCAATAGGAGTATAGCATCTAGATCAAGGGAAGTAATAGTGCCACTGTATTCTGCTCTGGTCAGACCACACCTGGAGTACTGTGTCCAGTTCTGGGCACCACAATTCAAGAAGGACACTGACAAACTGGAACGTGTCCAGAGGAGGGCAACCAAAATGGTCAAAGGCCTGGAAACGATGCCTTATGAGGAACGGCTAAGGGAGCTGGGCATGTTTAGCCTGGAGAAGAGGAGGTTAAGGGGTGATATGATAGCCATGTTCAAATATATAAAAGGATGTCACATAGAGGAGGGAGAAAGGTTGTTTTCTGCTGCTCCAGAGAAGCGGACACGGAGCAATGGATCCAAACTACAAGAAAGAAGATTCCACCTAAACATTAGGAAGAACTTCCTGACAGTAAGAGCTGTTCGACAGTGGAATTTGCTGCCAAGGAGTGTGGTGGAGTCTCCTACTTTGGAGGTCTTTAAGCAGAGGCTTGACAACCATATGTCAGGAGTGCTCTGATGGTGTTTCCTGCTTGGCAGGGGGTTGGACTCGATGGCCCTTGTGGTCTCTTCCAACTCTATGATTCTATGATTCTATGATTCTATGATTCTATGATTCTATAACTCCCATCAGCCCCAGCAACCATGGTCAATGGTCAGAGATTATGGGGGTTGTAGTTCAGCCACATCTAGCAGGCCAAAGGATTCCCACACCTGCTATATCGCTTTTGCAAAATTCCAATGACCACCACAGTTAGGGTTGTACAAAACCACCACCCAGAGAAAAAATGTTCATCTTACAGCTTTTGTTTCCCCTTACTTTGATAATTCTTCAGATGGATTGCCTGATTGTTGGAGCACTGGTGGGAGGGGGTGAGAGAGAGAAGGGAGGGAGGATAAGCCAGAAACCCCCAAACTAGGCCCTCCAGATGTTTTGGGACTACAATTCCCATCATCCCTGACCAATGGTCCTGTTAGCTAGGGATGATGGGAGCTGTAGTCCCAAAACATTTGGAGGGCCAAGTTTTGGGGTGACTGGGATAAGCTAAGCATGCTAAGACCCATGTGTCGTACCTGTTGGATATTCCATTGTCCTTCAGGAAATACTTTAATTTTTAAGTGTTCTTGAAAGGAATTTTAGTTTTAAAAGGAATTACTTACTTTATAGTATTTCTGCCAATCCTTTTTCCATCTTCTACTTTACTGCAAAACTTCAGGCCTCTGTTAATGGATAATAACCAGGTCTTTTCCATTCTTCATTAGCAACAAGCCACTTCGTTTAGATCAGGATGTAAGAGAAGGAAGTTGTCCTTTTACCTTGCTGATGGGTTTAAGCTCCCCCTGAGGGATCACGTTTGCTACCTGGAGATGCTTCTTGATCCTTCTTTGTCAGTAAGATTCCAAATGGTCTCCATGGCATGGAGTGACTTCCACCAGATTAAACTGCACAGGAGCTGCTAGTAAGGAGAGGCAATGCCACAGACCAGCTCTTCCAGCAGCTGGGGCACCCCAGCATCACTGCACTGCCCCTTCACTGTCCCAGAATGCAGCAGCAACTCAGCTGCCATCAAACAGGGCCTGTGGAAATACCGCCCACCCTGTCACTGCCAATGGTGCAGCAGCTCTTCTAGATTGATATCACCTCACCACTGTTATTTGTGTCCAGTTCTGGGCACCACAGTTCAAGAAGGACACTGACAAACTGGAACGTGTCCAGAGGAGGGCAACCAAAATGGTCAAAGGCCTGGAAACGATGCCTTATGAGGAACGGCTAAGGGAGCTGGGCATGTTTAGCCTGGAGAAGAGGAGGTTAAGGGGTGAAATGATAGCCATGTTCAAATATATAAAAGGATGTCACATAGAGGAGGGAGAAAGGTTGTTTTCTGCTGCTCCAGAGAAGCGGACACGGAGCAATGGATCCAAACTACAAGAAAGAAGATTCCACCTAAACATTAGGAAGAACTTCCTGACAGTAAGAGCTGTTTGACAGTGGAATTTGCTGCCAAGGAGTGTGGTGGAGTCTCCTCCTTTGGAGGTCTTTAAGCAGAGGCTTGACAACCATATGTCAGGAGTGCTCTGATGGTGTTTCCTGCTTGGCAGGGGGTTGGACTCGATGGCCCTTGTGGTCTCTTCCAACTCTATGATTCTATGATTCTATGATTGTGCCATGGTAAGCTTCCGATACGACTATTGTAATGTGTTGTGCATGAGGCTGCCCTTATAAACTACCAGGAAATAACACTTGATTTAAACAACAACAACCAGCTACTAATTTGCTAGCTATAGTTTTCTGTGTGGCAGAGTGCAGTCAAAACCAACAGTTCATGTTTTGCTAGATCATGGGTGTTATGTCCTTCTTTGGTGCCCAGGGTGTGCATGTGTACATACACGGAGGATAAAAAAAAACACCCTGCTGTGCCAGCCCAAGCCTTGCCACCAGTGCCAGGCAGGTGGGCATGGGGCACAGAGGGTTTGCACAGCCATGCTGCACTGTGCTGCACTGCACCGCTTGCCCACCCCTTCAGGGGAGCATATCTAGGCACATCCCCCCAACTCTGGCTGGGTGGCGACGGGGCTGGGGGGTCAGCAGCAAGGCCAGGCTGGGCTCTGAGGCCCAGAGACCCCCGGCAGCAGGTAGGGTGGGGATCCTTGAGATCCTGGTTCATGCCCCCTCAAAATCATGCGCCCAGGGCTATGGCCCTCCCCACACTATACCCCTGTGCTAGGTAGGCACATGATAGGAGCTGAAGCTCACAGAGGTTTCCTGTAAGTTTGCTAGAGAGAACTCTGTGAGACACTCCCACTGTGCCCTGACAGGGAGGAAGTAGCTATATATAGTCTCTTACCTGCATGGGCGGGGACGCGGATGGCACTGTGGGTTAAACCACTGAGCCTAGGGCTTGCCGATCAGAAGGTTGGCGGTTCAAATCCCCGCAAAGGGGTGAACTCCCGTTGCTCGGTCCCTGCTCCTGCCCACCTAGCAGTTCAAAAGCATGTCAAAGTGCAAGTAGATAAGTAGGTACCGCTCCAGCGGGAAGGTAAACGGCATTTCCGTGCGCTGCTCTGGTTCACCAGAAGCGGCTTAGTCATGCTGGCCACATGACCTGGAAGCTGTACGCCGGCTCCCTCGGCCAATAAAGCGAGATGAGCGCCGCAACCCCAGAGTCGGTCAAGACTGGACCTAATGGTCAGGGGTCCCTTTACCTTTACCTTACCTGCATGGGCACATCCTCCTTTTTGTCTCTTCCTGAGCTACATGCTCAGACTCCATTTTACGCTTGTCTTAAGTATGCCTTTGTAACTTAATTACCATTTTAAGCCTACCTGAACAAAGCTGCTGCATCTATTACTCTTCAACAATTATTCTGAACAGAGCCGTAGCTAGGTGATCTTGTGCCCCTGGCAGAACCGTCCAGATTGCGCCCCCAGCCACGGACAAGTTAGCTCTTCCTTCCGCCTCTCCTCCACCCCCTCCACCCATTCAATTCACCCTCTATTTAAAACCATTTCTTATGAGGCAATAATCGATATTTATATTTATGGACATGTTTTAAAGCTGATTTTGCGCCACCCCTCAAATCGCCTGCGCCACCCCCTAGCTATAGCCCTGATTCTGAATGATTAAATGTTAGTTTTATTTTTTACAAAACTGTTTGTGTCTTTATTGTTTTAAGGGTGATAAAAGTGGATAATGCAAGGAATATCCAGTCTGCCTTAAAGCACCCTGGATTACTTAAACTACTTTTTTTATTTTACTTTCTAAAAGTAGCGGTTGGAGGATGGATGGCGGCTAATGGATTGAAGTTGAATCCTGACAAGACAGAAGTACTGTTTTTGGGGGACAGGGGGCGGGCTGGTGTGGAGGACTCCCTGGTCCTGAATAGGGTAACTGTGTCCCTGAAGGACCAGGTGCGTAGCCTGGGAGTCATTTTGGACTCACAGCTGTCCATGGAGGCGCAGGTCAATTCTGTATCCAGGGCAGCTGTCTACCAACTCCACCTGGTACGCAGGCTGAGACCCTACCTGCCCGCGGACTGTCTCGCCAGAGTGGTGCATGCTCTAGTTATCTCCCGCTTGGACTACTGCAATGCGCTCTACGTGGGGCTACCTTTGAAGGTGACTCGGAAACTACAGCTAATCCAGAATGTGGCAGCTAGGCTGGTGACTGGGGGCGGCCGCCGAGACCACATAACACCGGTCTTGAAAGACCTACATTGGCTCCCAGTACGTTTCCGAGCACAATTCAAAGTGCTGGTGTTGACCTTTAAAGCCCTAAACGGCCTCGGCCCAGTATACCTGAAGGAGCGTCTCCACCCCCATCGTTCTGCCCGGACGCTGAGGTCCAGCGCCGAGGGCCTTCTGGTGGTTCCCTCATTGCGAGAAGCAAAGCTACAGGGAACCAGGCAGAGGGCCTTTTCGGTAGTGGCGCCCTCCCTGTGGAACGCCCTCCCATCAGATGTCAAAATAATAAACAACTACCTGACATTCAGAATACATCTGTTCAGGGATGTTTTTAATGTATGATATTTTAGTGTTTTTTGGTTTCTATGGAAGCCGCCCAGAGTGGCTGGGGAAACCCAGCCAGATGGGCGGGGTACAAATAATAAATTATTATTATTATTATTATTATTATTATTATTATTATTATTATTATTATTATTATTATCATCTAAGCTTCCTTTTAAGCTGCAAAGGGTTGGCACTCTGCTAAACTCATAAACCTGAGGAAGGAAGGATAATATCTAATAAATACATCCTCTCCTAACCTCTATTCACATACCAACACGCTGCACGTTGAGACATATTTTACCAGCCTCATACAAGTGCACTCGCTCTCTAAGCCCATTTCCAGGCACAATTCAAAGTACTTTTGATGACTATTAAAGCCCTTCATGACTTGGGACTGGAGTACCTGAAAAACCAGCTACCTCTGCAGCTCCCACCCATGCACAGAGCTCATCACTGGGCGCCACATGGACTGAGGTACAGTGAACGGCCACCTGAAAGAGGTGGTGGTGTCCCATCTATAGAATACGCTTCCAGAGAGGCTTGTCTGGTGACACAATGCTATGTTTATGTCACCATCTCAATATCTGTCTGTTTCCCCAGGCCTGTTAAAGAATTTATCACATTGATTTTATTGGTTTTGTGCCGCTTTTATCTGCTGTTTTAAAATCTTTTCGCTGTTTATCTTATATTTTATCATTGTTACTGTTTTTGGCCATAGTTCTAAGGTGGCTGCCACCTACTTGCCAAGGTGGACACAGACCATCCAGCAAGTCTGCCAGGTCCTGGGCACTGTTTATGCAGTCCTAGCTAAGGAGGGGGGGAGGCAAGATTAAAGGGGTGGGTTGTGTTCTGTTTGACAAGTTACAAGTCATGAATGAAGGCCTGAATCCGATTTACTGAACGCCACATCAAAACCCTGACAAAACTCCTTTCTGGATTTGAATGAAATCTTGAAGAAGCATAGAACTCATGTTTTCACTCTGATGGTCCTTACCAGAGCCGTGCGAGGTTATTATCAGTGGTTGCTTGTACAATGTGGAGCTCTGGCCTGGAAGAGCAAGGGTCAACAGGTAGGTCTTAGCAGTCAAGAGGAAGTCTGAACATGGAGCAGGTTCAGTCAGGAGGCCAAGCCTGACAGAGCCTGATGCGCTGAGTGATGTTTGTACTTATCCAAGAAGCTTAGCATGTGTTGATCCCTTTCAAAAGACCAAGGCTATGTACACACTGCTATCCAGATCCAGTGCACTCCCACCACTGGATTCAGAAGCAGAGCAGACACAACATTAGCCATCATCCAGATCCATCCTGTATCTAACATGCTGCTTCTTAGGAAATGCTGATCCAAACTGAGAAAAAATAACGACCTAGCTGTGTTTTAGGCAAGTAAGAAGTATACAGCGCATGTGCCTCTTTGGGAGGGTGGAATGTTAAAAACATTTGTCACAGAATCTGACTGAAAAGTGCAAAGTCTTTTCTCCTTTCTCTGGCATTCAGTTGTTAACACTACATCACTACTGTTGTGAGGATATTTTTTTACTGATTAATTCTAATGGTGACCATGCTTAAGTTTCTGGGGGGAGGTGGTTTTGATCACTGTGTGATCACTTGTAGTGATTTAATTGATAATTGTGCGGGTGTATATGTTATTTATTATATTTGTATTGTGTTGCCTGTTTTAGGCAGCAATAATAACCCCACTTACTTTGGAGTAGATCCCATTTAATTTAATAGGACTTACTTCTAACTTGACATGGTTGGGCTTGCACTGTAAGCTGCTAAATCATCTTGAGATTATAAGAATATAGCCCAACATGGGGTTCGACAAAAAAATGCATAGCCATATCCCCATGATGCCATGCATGTGAAGGATAAGTGTTCTAGGGTGTGTTGTTAAAATATCAGATAATTCCAGAGCTCAGTGAACTGGCTTGGATCATTTATTTCACTATATCTCCCCTAACCCCTTTTCTTCCCTTTCTCCAATTATCAGGCTATCAGGAATAATCTGAATAAAACCTGCACCCTTCTAGGGCATGTGTATTTTCAGCTGATCAGCTGTGATTTGCATAAAAACTTCATGACAAAATCATTCTGCCAGCCACTTCTGTGTAATTAGACCACAAAGTAAACATTACTAACATGATCCAGTCTCACATGGGACTGAGCTAACATAAAAAGCAAAAGCATGTGTATCATACAGAGCTCTTATTTGTCTTTTGTGTTAGTTCTTTGTGTGTTTTATTTGACTTACGCACATGCTCCCCCTTTGGGGACCATATGCTGTTTGCACATGAGTGTCTACAACTTAAGCAAAACGATGCCCCACACCATGGTGAATATCATGGGAAAGGGTGTGTGAACATTCATGGGCATGTGTTCACATGTGACTCCCATTGTTTTTCAAGGAATAATCATTATTCAAAAATTGTAGTAGTAGTAGTAGTAGCAGCAGCAGCAGTAGTAGTAGTAGTTGTTGTTGTTATAATATCACAATTGCCATTCAAGCATCTGAGCATTCCAGGCCAGGTTGTTGCTTTAATGAAAAACCATTTTTGCTGTTAAAAAAAATCTGAAGAATGTCAAAGGAAGTGTGGGGAAGAGCAGAAGCAAATTGTAAAGAGGAAGCCAAAGAAATCCTAGAAGCATTGGGGGAGGGGCTCGGATTCCACTGTTCCTGCATTTCTCTCAGGGCACCTTTATTTATGTGTGAGGCAGTAACTTTCCTTAATCCTCCTAGAAACTGGACTTCCCTGCTACCTGAACCCTCCAGGTCAAAAAAGTTCTCAAGTCTCACTTAATTTAGTTCATGTTTTCCACAGCAATTGCTTCGAAAGAACTATTCTCAGTGGCTAGATAGACACCAACACCATGGCAGTGGCTATTACTATCATGACAATGAACTATTTTGCACAAGTATTGTTTATCAGCATTAAACTGTAAAGCAACTGGAATTTCTCTGTTCTCGGAAATCTTACCAGAATTCTATCAAAAGTGAAAAGGGTCTTAAATAAACTGCAGCAAGAGCCATGTTTGTAGCTATCATTACATCAGAGTCATAATAAACTACAAAGTGGTAAATATGAAACTAATTACAGCTTGCTGTTGCCAGATTGTTTTGTGTGCTTTTAAAAGGCATCGTAGGCAATGACCATCTGTTAATCACAGGTGTGTATCTACTAGATGAGATATGGTTATGCTTGGCTGCCCAAATATAGAGATAGCCGACGCCAACATGCATGCAGAGGTGAAGGGATTACCTGTTTTGAAGTATTGCACAAAGGTGTTTCAGAAGGATCTTTGTCATTGAAATAAGTGGGAGCAAAAATGAGCTCTAATCAGAACTGGTTTATGACACTTATAAATATTGTGTAACATTCTGGCTTTATCAATATGAGCTGGTATTTTCACATCTGTCATCATGGGAGTCAGAACTGAACCTGACTGAGTCAGTCATGCACATCCTGTGACCTACCAAGCCAAATGCAGTACACTAGTCACATATTACAGTATTTCAGGTGTTTCACACACCCTTTTTGCACCTACAGACAAAAAAAAAGGGTGCTCTATTGACTTCTTGGATGGCTGCCATAACATGCTTAGTAGGCTGTGTTCGGCTTGGTGACACACAAATTATCAAGGTCTATATGCCAACCTCTTACTTTCTTTATTGCACCAGTGTTCCTGCACACAGCTGATACGTGTAGTCACTATTTCATATAGCTGGTTTACACTTGCATGACACATGCACTGGTCTCTTTTCACTTTGGTTATTCAACAGTTGAGGACTCACAACCAGATGGGTGAACCATCTCCATTAAATAGTATTATGTTCAAGTTGATACTGTGCAATGTGAACTTTCTCTGATGATTAATTTGCAAGTAGCTCACTCACAAAGAGAAATTATCCCTTGATGACTAGGCAGCATGTAGACCAACCTTAAGGAAATAAAAAGATGTTGGAAGACCAGCATTCTTCCTGTTGCTGCTCTTGTTCTTTTTAAAAATGTTCTAGATTACCATTGCAACCACCTTCCTTCTTCATCTCATGCTGTCTATTTCTGAATTATTTGAAGCCTTCATATGCAGCCTCACTAGGTTAGGAGTGATATTTTCAGCAATAGTGTGCACATGGCATTATGAGTTCAAATACTTCTGTTCCACTGTACCAGTGATGCCAGCCGAATTTGGTGACAACCTCTCTATGTGAGACTTGTGCAGGACATCTTCTAACCTCAAATTCACCAAGTGCCTTAGGAAAGCTATCATCTATCAACCTCAGCCTTTGTATACAAGCATCTGTGATAAAGAGGCAAGAATACAGGCATACCTTACAGATGTAAGGATTATTCCATTCTTTAAATACTCAGAAAAGCTACTTAGAGGGATAGATTTAGCCACGGAAATTCAGTACATGTTGATGAAGAGTTTAAAATGCAACATTTTATCTTAAAAAATAAAACGTTATCAATGTAAGGAGAAAATAAATTAGTATCTCATCTATCTAGCTATGTTTTGTGCATATGCTGTTGTAGAAAAATATACTGCGCTGCAGAAAATATATTGTAATACATTATAAGCATACTGCATTATTATTAACTGTTTGCTGAAGCAACCTCAACACTTCTCTCTTTCACTGTGGCATGTATTGGTGTTCCAAGATGGCGTGAAAGTGCAGTCCGTACCTTGGGAACATGCCCTCCCTTTTTCTTCTTTTTCTTGTTCATGGTTCATTTTATAATTTTAGGTAAATGGTTTGTTGGTTTTATCTACATCTATATCTCCTCTTTCTTCCATCATGGAACCCAAAGCGGCAGGGCATACATGTGGTTCCCAGGTGGCCACCCATTGTGGCGCAGACCAGATTTAGTCCTACTTAGCTTCAGCAAAGTGGTGGGCTAATATTCCTTCAAATCATACCCTGGGGCCATGTAATAAACATGAACATTGAAAAAGGACTCACTGGAATGATTCTTTACAATCCTTTAAAATATGTCCATTTCTTTCTTTCTTTTTTCTTTTTTCTGTGGGGGCATCTCAGAGGTCAGTACACCCTTGGTGCAATGAATGAGGCTCACCCTGGAAAAATCTCTTTCCTGATCAAGGTGTCTCCCCTGCCAAGTATGCATTAAAATCTGGCAATTTCTGAAAGTTCAGGACTTAAAGTTTGAGATGTGAGTTTAATAGTACTGCACATTCAAGGTATGCAATAATACTTTAGAGTGTTTTTTTTTAAAAAAATTAAGTCAGAAATTTAGGTCTTGAGCAAGAATCCCCTCTCCGTTATTTGTTCCTGTTTGGACTGGAACACCTAGCAAAAATGTTTATCAAAAATGAACAAGAAGGTAAATTCAACATGTATTACACAACCATGATGTCTGGGAAATATTTGCTGTTTAATCTGGAGAACTTTCAAAAACTTCTTAAACACAATTTAAGAAGGATGGAACATGTACAGAGGAGGGCAACCAAGATGGTCAAGGGTCTAGAAACCAAGCCTTATGAGGAACGGTTGAAGGAGCTGGGTATGTTTAGCCTGCAAAAGAGTAGACTGAGAGGAGATAGGATAGCCATCTTCAAATATCTCAAGGGCTGTCACATGGAAGAGAAAACAAACTTGTTTTCTCCTACTCTGGGGGGTAGGACTCGAACCCATGGCTTCAAGTTACAAGAAAGGAGATTCCAAATAAACATCAGAGGAAAAAATTCTGACAGTAAGAACTGTTCAACAATAGAATGGTCTCCCTCAGGAGGTGGTGGACTCTCCTTCCTTGGAGGTTTTTAAGCAGACGTTGGATGGCCATCTGCCAGGGATGCTTTAGTTGAGATTCCTGCATTGCCAGGGGGTTGAACTAGATTACAGTTGGGGTCCCTTCCAACTCTACAATTCTATTATTCTAATGTGCAGCAGCCAGAGTGAATCACTTTTAAGCCTCAGTTAGAGCAAAAAAGATTTAACTCTCCCAGTCAAATGAATGCTACTTAAAAGTGCTTCTCTTTGGCTAGATGGCACCCTTGGGAGATAAATTCATATTTTGCACCAGAACATTCTCTGCCATACACACATACTGAAACATGACTATTCATTTTCAATATATCAAAGCTTAAACTCTCACCCGAACCTGAGCACTAGCGAGGTGGTTGACTGTTCCTGGAGTAGCCAAGGACCTCATTCCCTCTACCCCCCCCCCCCAGTACCTGAATTCATTCCAACATGCCTCTTGGCTGTGGTGCTGGTGGTGAGATGCAAAGAACCAGGTTTCATGGAGAGAGAGATGTAATTAAGGTCTTTTCGTCCAGATGGGAAGAGGAATTCAAATCCAGGCCTTCCTCTCGCATCCCTGGGATGGCTCAGTTGGTAGAGCATGAGACTCAGGGTCCCCCCCTTGGGCAAAGCCCCACCTTGGGCAAAAAGATTCCTGCATTGCCAGGGATTGGACTAGATATCATTTGTAGGATTCTAGGATTCCAATTCTAGGATTCTGAAATAACGTTTCCATGAAGAGTGTACACAAGCACACTACCTACCTGTGAAATAAACCCTTCGATAAAACTGTGTAACCTGTTTTTAACCATAAAGACTTAATTTCCGTGAGGAAGTGTGAAGTACAATAGTAACCATGTCAAGATCAACAGCTACTGCTGGCATCAGCGTGGCCTGAGATTTTACAGCAGTAATTAAAGATTTCTCAGTGCCCTGTGAAGAGCCAAGAGGTAACTCGCGGTTAGAGAGCTATTGTTGATGTTCAGCACTTCAGGTTAAAAGGTGCCTTTTTATAGCTCTATTTGCACCTGCTGGATTGTCTGCTTTCCCACATTCAGACTCATTTTCTCCCTCGACCCCCTCCTATATGTTACCTAACCACAGCTATTCAGTGAAGGAAGAATTGTTATTTTTTCACCTTTTCCAATGACTGACAACGAGAAACCGTTTCCATGTCTGGCGAGCAAGCCTGGAGGCGGTTAGGCATCTCTAGTGCCGTAGCTGCTGCTCAAGGGTTGGGGTGGGGAGGAGAAGATGTGGGAATGTTAAGGAAGGTAGGAGAGGGTATATTGTTTTGATATTATCCCTCCTCACTCACGCTAGTGAGTAAGCAGCAGAGCACACTCCCTTTGCAACTTATTGGAAGCAAGTTGATGATTCGTTAGAATCCTTTAATTAAGCTATCCAGTCTGGCTTGTTCCTGGTAAGTTTCCCCTTTATTTCCCTCTTAAAATAATAACAACACAACACAGTTTTCTTTAAAAGTAAGAACAAAGTTTTACTCGCATTCAGTTCACAGCAGTAATCTGAAGGCAGGCTTTATCCTGTGGTTACAGTGAAAAGAAGCCTGAGCTACACCTCAGACTTTCTGCTTGTGGGCTCCATCCTGTGGGAAGCTGTGTTGAGCCATGGAGAGCGAGAGTCCAAGAGTGAGAGCAGTGCCTTTTTTATGGAGGGACGCAGGGGTACACACACCCCTAAACATTTGTGAATCTGTACTTTTGTCCACTTACTGTATTTTTCCCAGTTTGAACTATAAAATCATCTTGATTCCTTAAAAAGTCGGTAGTCATGGGTGTGGCAACTGGGTACTCTTCTTGCATCTGCATGCTTTGGATCAGTTCTGAAATCTTTTGCTTTTGGCTAAGAAGAAATTAACCGCCTTCTCTTTCCACTTGAATTCCAAGTTAGTACTGGATCTTTCCCAGTTCCTTGACTTCTACATCTTTGCTTAAATGCTTCACAACCTGTGTGTAGTCTCTCTCATTTACTATGGCAATGGTCAAATCATCAGCGACGGCAAGAATATAAGAAAATTGTCCATTGTTAGGCTTGGAGTACAAGCATTTGTCTGTGTGCTTTTGCTTGTGCCCAAGTTGTGTTAGCATTTTATGTAGCTTCTGATTCCAGGCTCTAGCAGCCTGTTTTAAGTCCATAAAGTCCTTTTTGCAGCTTGCACACTAAATGTGCCGCATGTGGTTTAACAAAACCTTTAGGCTGCTTCATGTATTTTTCCTCAGAAATTTATCCATGCAAGAAAGCAGTCTTTATGTCTATTTGGCTGCTATGTTTAGAAGCATTCTTACGCTAATGTATCTGATGGTTGGTGTGAAAACTAGATTGTAGTCCTCCCCAAAACCTTGATTAAAACATTGAGTCACAAATCTGCCTTTGTAGCGCTGCACTTCCCCTTCTGCCCCTTGTTTATTTTATTTTATTTTATTTTATTTTTAAAAAAAACTTCTAGGTCAATAAGGGTCCTTGCCTTGTTTTGATGCAGTGCATCCATCTCCTCCTCTGCAGCCTTGCTCCAGAGATGGGCTTCTGCAGCTGGCATCTCCTCTCTCTCTTCCCACGTGGAAGGTTCCGATGGAACACCGACCCCGCAAAGTAGGACAGCCATAATGGTGGAATGCCTGTGTTGGTTCTGGATGCATGTCTGACCTGTGGTCCTGGAACCACATCAGCTTCCTCCTCCTCCAATGCAGGCATATAAAGCTGCTCCTCTTCATCTCTGGCGCTGCTGCTAGGAGTCTGGTCCTCTGGGTCTTCTTCTTGTGCATTGCCTGTAGAGGGGGCTATGACATTAGAAGGCGGATCTGGACATTGAAAAGTTAGTGAGGGGAAGTATACAAGATCTTTGGTTTCTTCTGATTCCTCAGAAAAGTCCACAGAACTATTTCTTGTGTCAGTTTGGTTGCGTTCATCAAAATAAACTGCATGTCATGCACTCCCTTCTCCTGTTTCCAGGTCCATTACTTTGTAACCTTTTCCTCCAATGGCGTATCCCAGAAGGATACCTGCATGTGCTGTAGAGTCAAGCTTATGTCTATGTTCTCTGGGAACGGGATAGAAACATAGGCTTCCAAATTCATGAATGTGTGACAGGTTGGGAGTTCTCCCATGTCAAAATTCAGAAGGTGTAAGGTTAGCTCCCTTTGTTGGCAGTCTATTCTGGAGATATACCGCAGTTGCTGCTGTGTCTCCCCACATGCGTTGGGGTAGAGATGCCTCCTTGAACATGCACCTTGTCACCTCCATAATGGATCTGAACTTTCTTTCAGCTATTGAGTTCTGTTGTGGGGTATAAGGAACAGTGGTTATATGCTCAATTCCTTCCTTTTCTAGGAGATATTGCATGTCACGTGAGCAATACTCACCCCATTATCAGTTATTAACACAGCTCGTGCTCTCTGGAATTTGTTTCTCACCATGGCAAGGTACTTCTTGAACATTTCCAGCATTTCACTTTTTTCTCTGAGAAAATATGCTATGCAGTGATTTTGCATCGGAAAAAACCAAATTGGAAACGGAGTTGTTAGATTCTAAAGTTCAAAATCTGTCTAAAATGTATAACCTATTGTTGGAGTGGCATACAAAGGATGAACAAGTTAAATCTGTGATGATAGACTGGGCAAGAGATGTTGGATATAATATAATGTTTGAAGATTGGGAAAGGTTGTGGAGGAAAGGGGTCAAGTTCACTGCATGTACGGTGTTAAAGGAAAATGTTATGAAATTGATGTACAGTACAGATGGTACTAAACCCCGGTAAAACTAGCAAAGATCTACCATAAGAGTGATAATTTATGTTGGAAATGTAAAGAAAAGGAAGGTACCTTTTATCATATGTGGTAGACCTGTCCCAAGGGGAAAGACTTCTGGGAAAAGATAAATGTTGAAATATACATCTACTAAGAAACCAGAAGCCTTTCTACCTGGAATAATAGGTTTGGAATTACCCAAGAAAGATGTTAGATTGTTTTTGTATGCCACAACTGCAGCTAGAATTTTGTTGGCCAAAAATTGGAAATCACAAGAAGTACCAACAGTGGAGGAATGGCAGATGAAGATGATGGACTTTTGGGAGCTAGCTGACCTGACCGGAAGAGTCCACGACCAGAAGGATGAGGAATATCAAGAGGAATGGAAGAAATTTAAAGATTATTTAGCTAAATATGTTGAGATAATTTAAATAGAACTACTTGTGAATATCAGATAGGCCTAGGATTCAAATATGTGATGTTGTAGAATAATATGTCTAAAGTTTAAATGAAAAGAAAGAAAGATGTTAATTGAATGAGTAGATTTTATGTGAAAGTAGTTTTGGAAAACTGCTACAATGATTTATATAGAAACTCAGCCGGGGGGGGGGGGGATCCGAGGAAGTCACCTAACAATGTTAACAAAAATGGAATTACTACAGTTAAGATAAATGTTTCTTTGTTTGTTTTTGGGTTTTTTCCTATTTGTTTGTTATAAATTTGGAAAATAAATTTAAAAATTTAAAAAGAGAGAAAATATGCTACGCAGAACTTGGAAAAATCATTGAGAAAAATTAGTATATACTATGTCAAGTACTTTGGTGCTTCTCTGTTCAGTACAAGGAGAAAATGAAGGTTTAACAGCTTTCTCAGTGACACGACTTACACATTTTGGTGGTGCTGAGTTGTTCTGTTACCTGAAGTCCTCTTGCAAGCTCTTTCCTTTGTAGATCCAATATGTCAGGGGTGGCCAACTTCTAAGAGGCTGTGATCTATTTTGGGGTGCAGGTCAAAGTTGTTTTTAGGGAGGAGGAGAGCCCTGTTTTGTTTTTAGAGGTGCAGACAAATATGTAGAGTTTTTTTAGGGAGCCGAAGTTTCTGTGCTAGAGTTGTTCAAGGTCCACCTCATCCTTCTGATTTGAGATGCCTCTTTAGCAGACTGAAGTTCTGAAAGGTTAATATCATAAATACCATTTTTACATTGGCTTGAACAAACACCTCATCATCCTTAGTTACCTTGCATTTTAAATTTTCAAATGTTATTTCAAAACCTTTTATGTCCGAAGTAGACACACTGAGCATGTTGCAGTTTAGCTTTGGAACATAAATAACTCTCTCCACCATATTTTATTTCTCTTTGTACTGTACATTTTAAAAACCCCGACCCGGCTCCATGAGCCTTTACAACTTCAAAATCACCACCTTGGGACTTCAAAATCAACTTCAAAATCACCACCTTGGGATTTATCAATATTATTAATATATTCAATTATTATTATATGAAAAATGGGACGTTGCCCCACTATCAATCAACCACTTGTTTGATTTGTTTTCATGATTATTAGCAGTTAAGCTCTTTTCTTGCAATAGTAAGGGACGTTGACCATTCCCCTACTTTGCTTTTGTTGCTTAAAAGGAAGGGTTTCTGTGACTTTGGAGCTCTGCAGTTTTTTGCAATGTGGCCTTCCTTGTCACAGTGAATGACAATGAATGTAACTTCCTTCACATGATCTCTAGCCACATAGTTTAAGTCATTTACCCTTGCACTCCTAACTGGAGACTCATCTCTTCCTTCACATTCGTCTTTTAAATATGAAATTAATTCTTTAAATGTTAACGTTTCTTTAGCATCCATCAGGGTTGCAAGAGTATCAAACTTGGGTCCTAGGGACCCTGGGAAATAGCAAATTATTTGCTTTTCAACCAAATTATACTGTGTCGATTCAAGTTTCTGAATGACTGCTATAAACTCATTCACATGTTTGAGAGAGTCTGTCTTTGAATCTAATTTTAATTTGAGGATGCTTCACATCAACTTTCTGTGAGACCTTTTGCTGGTACTTCCATACACAATTTCCAAACCTTTAAGGATCTTGGCGGCAGCATCTAATGTATTAACCTGTGCCATTTGCACATCTGTAATTGCACTTAAAATGGTAGCTTTGCCTTGGTCATTCTGATCTTCTCATAGATTAATTGCTGCAATAGAATCTTCATCTTTGCTAGTAGGCTTTTGATTAGTAATTGCATTTAAAAGTTTCTTTGCCTGAAAAATTGCTATAAAATTATTCTTCCATGAAACAAAATTTCCTTCTTCTAATTTAGGCATTCTAAATCTTGCATCATCAAAGAAGATTCCACTCACCATTTCAAAATTGAAATTTGAAAAAATGTTGGAAAAAAATAAAATTTGAAAAAATTGTCACAATCTAAATCTCAAAAATAAAAATAACTCTTCAATGCCTCAGCTACTGTGAACTCTGAGGGAATGGTGGGGGGCTTAATCCCCTCACACAATGGAACAATAGACCATGTGCTTACCAGGAAGTAGACAAAGAAAAATACTTTTCAGCTCAGGATCTCAATCCAGTGCCATCTAGCAAAAATACTCAACTCTGGGCCCCATAAACCTTTATGGGAATGTTAAGGAAGGTAGGAGAGGGTATATTGTTTTGATATTATCCCTCCTCACTCACGCTAGTGAGTAAACAGCAGAGCACACTCCCTTTGCAACTTATTGGAAGCAAGTTGATGATTCGTTAGAATCCTTTAATTAAGCTATCCAGTCTGGCTTGTTCCTGGTAAGTTTCCCCTTTATTTCCCTCTTAAAATAATAACAACACAACACAGTTTTCTTTAAAAGTAAGAACAAAGTTTTACTCGCATTCAGTTCACAGCAGTAATCTGAAGGCAGGCTTTATCTTGTGGTTACAGTGAAAAGAAGCCTGAGCTACACCTCAGACTTTCTGCCTGTGGGCTCCATCCTGTGGGAAGCTGTGTTGAGCCATGGAGAGCGAGAGTCCAAGAGTGAGAGCAGTGCCTTTTTTATGGAGGGACGCAGGGGTACACATACCCCCAAACATTTTGTGAATCTGTACTTTTGACCATTTACTGTATTTTTCCCAATTTGAACTATAAAATGGTGATTTTCTTGAGTCAAAATGAGAGTACCCCTAAACATTTTTTGAGGGGGGGAGCACTGAGAGTAAGAGTCCAAGAGAGAGATAGTTGTGTGGCCAGTCCTTTTATCTGGTCATCTTGGGTCACACCCATCTACCTGGTCATGCACAGGGGAAGAAGCTCCAGAGCAGGTATGACAGGAAGTCCTTCCCCTCGAGCCACATTCCCCTGTGTGTCCACTCTAGGCAACAGGAAAGTGTTGTACTTGACTGTTCTAGTAATAACACATCCCACAGAAGAGAACAGGGAAGCTGCAGGTAGAGTTATAATTTTAATTATAATATAATTTTATCCAGTTTGGTCCCCATGTATTCAGCTAGTGTGTTCAGGATTGCACCTTGCATTTGTGCCTGGCCGCTGAACTAAAAATTCCAGACTTGGATTAAGATTGTGCAATTTGGCACTAGTCCTTAAGAATGCGACCTTCTCATTACAAGCCTTCGCATTTTTGTTTGATTTTAAAAATATAAAATTATAACAATACAGCCATACCCATACTGTATACATTTACAGATTCCTCCAAATCTTTGGACTTCCCACCTTCCCCTCCGTGGGTCCTTTTATCAAACTTTTTCTACTGCATCTTTTTCAATAGTCTATAATTTATATGAATCCATTATCTCCATAGTACTTGCTACGTGAGGAGTGCTATTGCAATCCTGCAGATGTCTTCATCTGCTTACATTTTACATCGTCACATACTCTGGCAAGAAGTTCTGAACCTCCCTCCCGTCACCTTCGTTGCACACCCGAGTTCTAGCGTTCGAAGAGAGGATGGAAATGTCGTACCTCTCCGCCACCGTTCGGTTGGCCTACTCCCCCCCCCCCCGCCAGCCATTTTTGCTTTAAAGTTTAAGCAAAAACCCCTCGAATGCCTTTTCTCCTATGGAAGGTCCTCCAGCCAAGTCCCTGATCGCGTTGGCTGTCCTTTCCTACACTTCTTCGAGCTCCACGAGCTGCTGGGATTTGTTTAGATTGAGTTATCAAAACTGCACACAGTTTTCGAAGTGTAACCTCGCCGCAGCTGCTGTTTTCTCGTTTGCTAATAACTCTTCGAATTGAATTGACTTTTTATTGGGTTGCCATCTCCAGCAATCTTAGCGTTAACCTCAGGAGCTCTTTCCTAGGTGAGTTATCGGTCCCAATTCTGATCTTAACAGTGTGCGCGCGCGCCTGGACGCACTTTTGTATGTACTATTACCAGGCCTGCAACAGTTATCAAATGGAATGAGGGTGGTTTTTATAGTCTTGTTTACCCGTCTTTGATCTTTGGACTAAAAACCCCCGGACATCTTTCACCCTTCCGATGCGTGCTTGAGGTGGAGTAGGGGCGTCTACATCGCTAAGGAACCAGGGACGTGACTAGTAATTCCGGGTTAATTAATACGGAGCACACAGAGGTGTGTTCCTGTAGGTGGAGCGCTACTGTTCTTTTGCTCTCTTCGAGGTAGTAAATACGGAATGAAACGCGTCCTGTGAGACCTAATGGCTGAAGGAAAAGAGGAAAGGCGCAACCGTGAGCTGTAGCCAGGATTACCTCTTCAAGGCTTCCGCTATCAGCATCAAGCGAGTGGGAGAACGTGTGGACTCCTGCTGTCTGAGGTTAGACACTGTGGAACCGAGGCCACCCCCGCCTTCTCTCCGCGCAGCTCCTTTTCCACCACTACCACGGCGGGGGGGAGGGAGCTGCAGCTGGAGCCACCGATGGAAAACCAGTCTTAATCTCTTGCAAAGCGCGCTATCAAAGCTTGAATCAGCATATCTAATGTAAACGAGCTTTCACACATAAATAACGTGCCACATCTGGCCCCTGGAGGTTTTATAGCGCCTTAGCTACCCAGCGATTTATGGGGAGGTGAGCTCGTTAAAAATGGAGGCGGCGGGGGTGGAATTTGGGCAGTGAGCAGCGGACAAGACTGAAAAACCTCCAAGTTTAGGGGGTGGTTGCGCCAGAGAAGCGGGGAGGAGGCAGAGAAAGCCTGAAAGGGTCCCGCGGTAGTTGTGGTTCCTAGACTTCAGATCCGGCGGGATCTGAGCGAGGGCCTGCGGCGGAGAGGGAGTGCGCGAGCGGGGCTGGACAGGGCTGGCGGCGCGGCGCGCAGGTCCATCTGCTCAGGAGCAGAGCCGTGGCGGAGGCAGCTGAGAGAGCCATCCAGGAACAGTTGTGTTTGCGCTTCGCACCAATTTATTACCGATGAACATATGGCCAATATTTTGTCCCACGTCATAGAGCGGGAAGCAAAGCAAACAAGATCGCGTCGCTGAGGAGAGAGAGAGAGAGAGAGAGTGCGCAGGGGGCCCCCAGCTCGTCAAGAGCTGCTGGCTGATTCGAGACAATGTGAGGGAGCGCAGAGGGAGGAAGGAAGGAGTCCAGGCTTCTGGGGTGTCTATATAAAGCCCACCAGCAGCAGCCTCCGCTTGGACAAACACGCACACACACAGAGTCACTCGCATCTGCATCTTCCTCGCGCGCGCGAGCCAGCCAGCCCGCGCTCCCAGCAGTTCCTCGCCTCGGCTGGCGGAGCCTTTCCTGACCTCCGCCTCGCCTCTCTCCCGCACATACAAGCCATCTCTCGCGCCCGGTTGGCCAGCCAGGCAGGCGAGCGGCGCAGGGAAACCGCGGGGCAGAGGCGCGCACACCCCGCCACCAGGTGAGGCGCTCCGCTTTCTGGAAATGAGGGGAGAGGGGAGGGGAGGCCTGTGCGCCGCGGCAAGTCAAGTTGGGGCGGGGAGGACTGAGGTCCGGGGGGTGTTTTGTGTGGAGCAGGGCGCGGGCAAGTCGGTTACCTGGCCGAACAACTTTGGCGCCGGAAAGTGAAGAGACCTGGGCGCGCCTCGGGGCCACGGAGGCGCTTCGCCTGGGGAGAAAAGTCAAGCGAGCCTTTGAAGCGAAGTGGCCGCGGGGGGTCGCGTAAAGGCGGCTGTGGTTTGGAGGAAGGAGAGGCAACGCGGCGGTGGGGGGGGGAGCCAAGGGCCATGCCCTCGCTTCCGGGCAGGTGGTGCTGCCGCCGCCTCTGAAGGAGCTGAGCCAGCGGAGAGCCTGGCTCGAAAGAAGCTCTTGGCTCCCTCGGGCTTCCTCACCTGGCCAAGGGAAGATCAGGTGCGGCCTCAAAGCTGCTGCGGGGGGAGGGAGGGAGGGAGGGAGGGAGGGGCAAGAGGCTGCTTGCAGCCCGAAGGGAGATGCTCGGTCTGAGAGAAGAGTGAGTTTTCTCTACCAGCCGGCTGGCCGCGAAGGGGAGAGCAGGCGCGCGCGGAGGAGAGCTCCCTCCTTTCTCCGCCCCTCCGGCAGAGTCTCGCGGGGAAGCAAGACCCACGTTTACCTGCCTGGGGTGCACGCGCCCCTGCGGACGGATGCGCGCGCCCTCCGCGCTGCTTCCTGACAAGTCTGGCCGCCGCTCGGCTCCCTGCCGGTTTTCTCTGAGACCTGGGCGCCTCTTAGTACTCTATGCAGCAACGTTGAGCTCTATTGGTCGGTTTCGCCTGGCTTCTCTTAGGGAGCTGAGCGCAGGGATCCTTCCTGGCTGGGACAGACCGTCTGCTCCGGTCCCTTTCTCAAACGCAGATTATTTTACTAGGAACGAAAAAGGAACTGTTAGGAAAAAGGAGCGGGGGGAGAGACACTTCTCGAGGGAGTCAGCAGAGTTCGCCATAGTATCAGAAATAGTTGAGAATCAGCCGGATGGGATCGGAGCTAGAAATCCCTCTCCGGCAGTTAGTTGACTTTCTCCCGTTTCTTATTATTTGAAAGGAAACCTCGCCTTTCATTTCATTCATTTCTCCCGTTGAGGGGATGCATTTCGGTGCTGCAATGTGGTAATCCAAGAGTTCCCCATCTTTCAACTTTCGCTCGTGTACTTGGTGTGATCATTATTTTCACATATGCCTACCTATTTGAGCTCACCTTAAGAGAACACCTTAAGAGAGTGTATAAATTGAATATCGCTCGTAAAATCGCTTCAAATATGAGTGAATTTTGAGTGACTGGCTTCCCCTGTCCCCCTACTCACCCGCATTCGAACTACATGTAGAGGACATACAAAGTTAATGCTGATAGCCAAGTGCTTTCAGTTCTGTGTTGTCTAAAGAACGAGAAATCTCTTCTATTCAAATTGTTCTTATCAAAAGCAAAGGGATGGATCTGTGCAGAGACAGCTCTGAAGGCAAGCTGACAATGTTTAATCTCATTGAGGCACGCTTAATCATTAGAGAGACGCGAACGAATAAAGCTGAAGGATTGGCTGGAGGGAAGGAAGCTTTTAGTTTACAAATAAAACCCTCATAATAGTCTGGAACCGAAAGGATGCCCGGAGGCTAGACTTAGCTTTTGCAGAAAATAATATTTACAGCGGAAAGACGAGTCCGATTTCTACTGCCCCCGTGGAATTATATGGTAACGCCAAGACTCTCCTTTGGTTGCTTATGTAGTTGGTGGAACAACTTAATTTATTATATTAGATTAGATTATTTGGGTATTTCTGTGAAAACCTCATTAAAGTCGCTTTATCAAAGTCCTAACACGTGCCCTCTGGCTTTCTCTCAGCCCGTAAATAACCGATTAGCCTGCAGGAAAGAAAAATCCATGACGTCTATTACAATTTATGACCTTGGGAGATTTTCCGAAAGAATTGGGGAAAGCTTGTTATCAAAGCGAGGGCTGCAGGGGGCGAAAAATTCATAATAACCATCATAATAAAAAGCTCATTTAGATGTAGAGATCCTGAACACAATTTCTTTTTTCTTTCTTTTTTTTCTCTACTATGCGGATGACAAGGAACAGATTGCTTTTTCAGAGCGTTCGGGGGATAACCCATCCTGAGAGTGTAGCGATTACTGGCTCTTTTCCTCCCTTCCTAGAACTGTGGAAATATTTGTGTTGTTCTTCTAGTAAGGTGAAGGCAATTCCACCCCATTGACAGCTCAGAACTTTCTCAACCGGAGTTAAGCGAGCTTAATTGGTGGCTTATTCCAAAACCAGAAATTCCTCACTCCAGGAGTCTCCTCTGTACTACCAAAACAATTCCATCCAAGCTTTCTACTTTCAGAATATTTCTTTTAGAGTATACTACTTTTGCTATTGTTATCTTTTCTGACGTCAGTAGCTTTTGCACATTGCTTTTCGGCAAATAAAACCAGAAAAAATGCTTTTTCGTCAAGAGATAAATCTGGCCCTTTTAAAATGTTCGGACACGCGCACATCAGCAAAAGGACAGGGTGGTCTGCAGTCAAATGCTATTGTAAGTTGTCTACTTAGGGGTGGTTCTTGTGCCTTGCATTTGTCAAATGACGCTTTATTATCAGCTTCAAAAGATGGCACTCATTAATTACCAATCTCTCCCCCAGCCCTGTCCCTACAATACACTTTTAAAACAAAGGCTTACGCGACTTCATTGTTTTCAGGGTGTGTTGCGGAAGTGAATCACTTGAAAACAATAATCATAAGTAGGTTGACTTACATATTACCTGTTATGTATATTTCCCTATTGATTTTAAGTATACCCTATCCTGACACTATACCATATCCTGAGATAAAACACGCCATTCCCACAACCAAGGCTTTGTGTCTGCCTCCAACTAATCTTCACAAGAAGCGTTAAAGGTGTGGTGTGTTTTTGTCTGCACAGAGCGAATAAAAACATTTTGCTTGCACCTTTGCTCTAATCAAACAATAAACTAATCCACTTGAAGGCTGTTTTCTGAGATGGGATTTTGTGATGGGTGAAAGATCAATCATATATACAGTACAGTGCGCTCTCTTTCTCTCTGTCTTTCGGGCACGCGCGCGCACGCACCCACAAAGAGGTAACTCCTTTTCCTCCTCCAGTCAAAGAAAAACCCACACAAATCAAGGCCAACAATCCTCAAGATGAGTAGAAAGACCTTGAACTTTTTAATGGCTGAGAATGCTTCTGTCCACTAGCAGAAGAAGGGGAGACCAAGGTAATGCCTTTCGCTCTTTAGCATCAAGGCCAAGAGGAGCCAGAGGAGCCAACTCCTAGTGGCTGAGGTCCCTTCTGCCCCCCCCAAAAAATATTCGAGGGGACCATGGCCCACAAAGTTGGTGCACATTGCCATTGAAATGGTGTACGTTTGCCGCGTCATGGGCTCGATTATGTGGGGTGGGGCTTACCTTCTCCCCCCCCCCCCATATTTTATTCACGTTGGCAGCCCTGGGGGCGCATCTGGCTGCCTGCAGCATCTTTTCCCCACATCCTGCAGGGTGTGAGGCTTATTAGACTGCATAATGACCCCTGGATGGAATTTAACTGTAATCGTTGCAGAGACATATATACCAAACAGCATCACGTCGCTGTTGCTATAAATCTTGACTAGGAATTGATCCTAAAGTGCAGTGTTCATTGAGGACTAAACTTCAGGACCAACCACTTTAACAAATCGAATGGTATGTTATAAGTTTCGTGTCTTCAGATTCCTGGTTTTAAGAGCAAATACCTGCATTGCAAACCTCCGAATTCACCGTAGTTCTCCCGCTGCTGAAGAACCTTGAGTTCTCCTGGCGGTGGGGCGGCTTCCTTCAGCAAGCCCTCCTTGAGCTGTAAGCTCTCGATGTTAGAAGTGCACAAGCAATTTACATGAGTGTGGTGGCTAAGAGGGCCTCTTTCCCTGCTCTTATGCCCTGCAAACTGTTGGCTCCCGTGTGTTGTTGCTGTTGTTTAAATCCCCTTTTCGGACGCTGAATACTTCCTCTAAGCTCGAAGGGTGGTGAAGACCTCTGCAGAAATCAGTGAGCAGGCGGCTGCCTGGTGTTTGAGCTACCTGTAAAAGTAAACAGGTAAACACTTCCTCGCTCCTAGAGGGCACTTCTGCTGAAGTAGAAGCACTTACGCTGTGTACACGCACCTCTCCTTTTCAGCCTCTTGTTCAGTTGTTCAAATAACCCCCTCCATCCTTTAATTCCAGGGCTTAGGGTTCCGTAGTCTCTGGATGGAGGAGCCTTCCAGGATTCTCAAACTGATGGGCGGGCAGAATCGCCACTCGATTCGCCCTGGGTCTCCAGAAGCCACAACCGCGGGTCTGCCCCACCGCCATTGCCAGACTTATTTGTATTACTGTCGTTGAGGGAGGTTCAATAAGTGAGCGCTCATCTGAGGCACGCTATTCCGTAGGAGTTTTCTCGACTAGCGAACAACGAGACAATGCTACAACCAGATTTCAGCCCTCCGTAATATCTGCAGAGGCCTTTCAAGAAGGTCCCAAGAGCCCCGGTTCATTGCATGCAGTTCTTCCTAGGAATGTCGATTAATGTCATCCTCACCCTGAACCACCCTGGCCAGTCCATTAGACCTCGCATACGAGGAACCGTGAAGGGAAACAGAACAAAACACGCGAATGTAGCCTGGAGAAGAATCTCTATATTCTGACGTTCCAGATCGGTTTCTCTGGCAGGTGTTTAAGAGCACCGCTTCTCAGCACAGACAGACAGACAGACAGACAGACAGACAGACAGACAGACAGGCTAAATGCCCTTCTGCATAACGCAAGCCAATAGCTTGGTTGGGACGCCAATCTGTGGGACAAACCAGCCCATGAGAAGAAGGAAGGCCTGGGCAACTGGCTGGTGGAAACGACCAAGCAGGGGGTCTGATGAGGACCATTTACGGCCAACTAAAAGGAGGTCAAAGAAAAAGTCGAGGCCCCCTTTTGAAAGGGAAGAATAATCTCTAGGAATATGAAGTCCTATTTCAGAAGGTCTAGCGGCCTTTGACTGTAGTGGCTAAAAATCTGTCGCACCTTCAGGACAAATCCAACCAGACCTGGGACGCCCTGGTCGTGGACGCCTTTCCTCTGCTTAGCCCCTAGCCTGCCTCCGTCTCTCGGAGTGGCTTTTCCCACCGGCGACAGTCTGGGCAGAGATCTTTCTCTGCGACGCTGGCTGCATTTCACCCCTTTAGGCCGGAATGTAGCGTGTCCTCTCTATCCCTACCAGACAGTAGACAGAAGTGGAAAGATAGGAGCGGAAACCCCCCAGCGAAGTCCCCCAGGCCTGTGGCCCCCGCCCCCACCTCACGTTCCCTCTCCACTCGAAGGTTTCCGTGGGGCCGAGGGGAGAAAGAGAGAAGTTTTTGGGTGAAAATATTTAACAAAAAGGGGGGGGGAAGGTTTTCCTTCCTACTAAGCGATTCCTTTGTTCTTGTGGGAACTCCGTATGTAAGGCAAACTTGTAAGTAAGTTCTATAGATTGATTTCGGAACGCGGAGGGCGAAGTGGTGCTGATGGGAATAGAAATTATGACTTATTGCAGGTCTTTTGTGTACAAAGGAGAATAGCTGGTCACAGTCCAGCTGTGTCGCTCAGTGTGTGTGTGTGTGTGTGTGTGTGCTTCTCAATGGCCTATTGTCATCGCCGTTCGAAGGGCGGCTGATTAATGTTCTGCGGGAGCCCTGATTTTCCCTTAGGAAAATATTTGCTTATCAGGTGGCCGGAGGGAGCGAATCTGCCCCGAGCCCATCACATGGGAAGCGTGTGCTCCAGAGTGTAACTCTGCCGGGAGGTCTTTATTGATACAATTCAACAAGTGAGACTTTTATTCGGGTTTTAAAGAAAACGCGCTGCTTTTTTGTTCGCTGTCCAAGCACGGCAAGGGTCCAGGTGGGCACTTCCAGCCTCACCTAAAAGCAAGCACAAACAAGGACGACACAGGGCGGAAAAACCATTTCCCAACCGCAGGAAGGGCCCACAGGAGGAGGAGGAGGAGAGCAGCAGTAGTTCCTCTGTCTCCACCTCCTCACCTCTCTCCACCCCATCACAAGCTTTGTCTTAAAGAGAAGGGAACAGGAACTGGAGGGGAAGTTGTATTTTGCTTGTCCTCGGTGGGGTTTGTTGCTGTTAACTGTGCTGCTAACATTTTTGAAAAATCTTGTTCTTTAACTGCGAGTCTTGCCGCCTTGGCCTGGATCCAAAGAGACGGGTTACTCCCCACCCCCTTACGCCCGCCCAAACCTCAAAAAATTACATAACAACCCGGAAGAACAATGAAGGTTCCCCTCATCTCACCCAAGTAAAATTTATAATTCATGTATTTACTACATTTGCTGCTTAATCCTTCCCTTCATAATCACTGGATTGCCTTGCTGCCTTAAATTACTTGAGTGCATTATCTCAAGTTAGCTCATGTTTTTTAAAATGCGAGGGGGTCACTTTATAGACACGTTTACTATTAACTTGAATAATTCCTGCATGCATGTCAAATGCCGACTTTTCATCGCTTTCCCCCCTTCTCAGTATATGCAATAAAAAACTATGCGTATCAATTTAAAATTTAGTGCTTCCTTGAATCGACCTCCGCACACAGAGAGATACACGCACGCACATATACAAAATGTGTATTTTTTATTTTTTAGTCGAGTGAAAAAAGGAGAGGAGCTCGGTCGCATCCACATGAAGGGGCTTTCCTTAATATTGTGGCAAGATTCCGAAATGAATGAAGAGATAGTCCATTGAAAGACGTTGAATGCCATGACAACTAGGAACAACCTCAGATTTATTCCAAACAGTTAGAACACATTGAAAGAGGGCGTCAATCATGTATTATTTCGCCAGTGAAATAAATGCAAAACCTGGTCTAGGACAAAGGCTTCCAACAGAAGCCGGACATTTGTCTACATTTCGCCCATTGTCCGCAGCTTAGCAATCGGTTTGTATTTGTGTTTGCCCCGGTCCGACCACCCAGGATGCGCTCAGGGACTAGCTTTTTTTATAAAAAAAAACACCCGAAACCGAACCATTGTCATCCACATCACATACTAGATGGGAGGCATGGGGGGGGATGGGACAGGGAGATATAAACTGATAAACCACCATTAATTGCTTCGGAAGATCTTCGGGGATCGCCCACCTCACGCTCCAGCACAAACACACCCAGCCCACCTCCTCCCAGTTTCCAAGTCCCAGTTCCAAGCGGTTGAGAAACTCTGACAACTATAGCATCTTGATCGTCTCCGCAAGTGTCAGGGGGCTTTGGGGAGAAGCGGTTTTTACTGGGTGGGGGGCCGTCCTGTTTGATTCCCCTTTTGAAAACCATCCTTCCCCCAAGCCGGCTTTGAAGACCCCAGGAGGATCCCATCCACCGAGTTCTGCTGTGCCCGAAATGTTGCCGTCCGCATCGCCGCCGCCCCCGCAACCCCACCCAGATTCCCTCGGAGATAAACAATGCTGCTGTATTCCGCCTCCAGCCGTAGAGCGAGGGACAGAGAGTTCACTCTTTAAAAGGAGGGGAGGGGGGGAGAGTCCCAAGAAAAGGCTACGAGCCGTGAACCTCTGGGGACCAAACCAAGTGGGGGGGGGAGGGGAGAACGGAGGGGGAGGGGAGAGTCAGCAGCGGGGGGGGGGAAGTTTGGTTCAAGTGAAGACAGAAAATGCTGGGAATTTTCCCATCCACAAGGTTTATTGTCCTTTCAGTGTCCCTAAGATAGGCTATTTAATACTGTCTGAATAAGCAGTAGCATCGTATTCTGGGCACATACATGAGAGAATTTAAGTGCTATTTTAAAAGACGTAAAATTCATTGGTTTCCCTTTTTTAAAGAATGCCTTTGAAATGCGTGCTCCAGCGGGGGGGGGGGTTTCTCAAAAATTCCAGTTTAAAACAGAATTGGTTTTGTTTTTGTTTCTTTGTTTTTTAAAAAAGGCTAGCTCTGGCTTTTACAGCGGTATGCCTTGTTAAACGCGCAAGTAATCTCTCCAGAAAACGGAAGAGTGAAATAAATTAGTCATGTGCAAATAAAAAAAGAAAACACCAAAAAATCGTTCGACTCTATCTAGGAGCTGAATTACCCTCTTTATTGCCAGTTTAGCTGATTTCGGAGCAAACTGGAATCAATTACTTGCTGTTTAATTTCTAGCACTCATCCTTAAGCCTCAACCAAAATATTGACCTAGGAGGTTTACATAAGTTGGGCTCTTGCCATCCCAACAACATCTTGTTTAGGTAACCACTAATTTGAATAGATTCCCCATTTCTGTCTTTTCTTTGCACTTTCTTCTTCTAAAAGTGGCGGATTTAGCTCAAGCCACTGTAAAACAGTCAATTTTCTAGCTTGCTTGAAAAGAAAGAAGAGAGAGAGAGAGAGAGAGAGAGAGAGAGAGAGAGAGAGAGGGAGGCAGCTTTATGTCAGCAACGAGAATGGGAAATGAATGCAAAATCGGGTTAGAGATGGTAGTGATGGTTGTTGCGGGGGTGGGTTAAAAAAAACAAAACCAGAGGCAATTTGTTAAAATGTACTTTCAAGTATGTGGAATATCTGGCTACTTGCAGCTCCTTTGTATGTAAATACTGTGGAGAAAAGGCCCTCCCCATCTTTGTAATTAATTGACACGTTATACCACTCATCATGTGCTACAGCACCAATGGTGGAGGCTCGCATCCCCCCTCCCAAAAAAACCCGCAATTTCACATCTGCAAACACTGTCTTCATCCACTTGACTCCTAAGACCCGCCCACACGTGGCCAACCTTTTGCGTTTTTAATGCATTTCTCTCCTCCCCCCCCCTTTCTCTCTCTCTCTCTCTCTCTCTCTCTCCCTCCTCTCGGCAGGTTCATGTGCGGAGACCAACCTTATATGGACTGCCCGTCTCAGCAATGGCTTGTTTTTTTCGAGGAGGCACCGTCAGCGCGCTGTGCTTAAAGCAGACCCTCAAGTAAACGCACGTTGGCATTTTTCCTGGAGTTACAAAGTCTTGCGGAAGCCCCGCCAGTTGCCCCCCTTGTGCTCCGCGGCTCTTAGCAGCCAAGCCCGAAAAGCGCAGATATTAGATGCTGAAAGACCGCCGCTGATTTTTGCCCTCCTCCTCCCACCACCTCCACCACCTCCACCCCTCCTCCGCCTCCTCCGCCGCTGCCACCGCGTCCCCTCTTTTATTCCAACCCAACACCCCCCACTTCCTTCTTCTCTCCCCCCCACCTTCCCCCCCCCAACCGGTGTATGTTTGGCGAAGCAAGAGGACTGACAATCTGGTCCTTCAAAGTTTCCTGCCTCAGATTTGCCCGGAATATGTCTCTGACCAACACAAAGACCGGCTTTTCTGTAAAGGACATCTTGGACTTGCCTGACACCAATGACGAAGACGGATCCATCGCGGAAGGGGGCGACGAAGAGGCGGAGGGGCCGGAGCCCCCCAAAAAGCCCGGGGTTTTGGGGACAACCGCCTTGGACTCTGTTCAGACGCTACCTCTGAAGAACCCATTTTACGACAATACCGACAATCCCTACACGCGTTGGCTCGCCACCACCGAGAGCATCCAGTATTCCTGTAAGTAGCCAAACTTACACTGGGGACCCCTCTCTTTGTGAGTCTCTCGCCCTCGCCAGGAGCCCGGATGAGGCCGTGCGGCTTCTCCTCCGCTCCTCTCCCCTCGCCAAAGTCCTCCTTTTGCTGTTGTGTGTCGTGCGTGTTTTAACTTCTTCTTGGAAGTGACGGGAACAAATGGGAGATCTGGGTTCTTTAATTACCTGAACCGAGTCAAAATAATGGCTTTCAATCCTTGTTTGAGAAAGAATAAAACTCCAGTCTGAAAAGATTTTAAAATGTGCCTTCCAAAATTCTCCCAGCCACCCAGCCGTGTTTCTTCACACACACACACACACACACACACACACACACACACACACACACACACAACTCCCGCTTCCCCTGAATCCTTCTTTCTACTTCTCTAACCAACAGAGTATGCTTTGTGGGGAAATTTTGGATAGCTTTGCTTTAGACGTTTGTAAACCGTCCCATTGGCTGTGCTGGATCAAAGAATGGCTTGTTGAATTATCCTTTAAAAATCAATCCACGTAGCCCAGAAAGAAGAAGTCCGTTTTGTTTGTTTGTTAAAGGAAGAGACCAAAGTCCAAACGTTGTAAAAAGCGGGGGCGGGGGGCTCCAGCGGGATATTCTCCTGCGCAAGACTGTATTAAAATGATTGGGAGCTACGCAAGACCGCTGTGGATTGCGCCAAGATTTTTATGGTGACCATGGTCTGTCTATATCTACAAATCCTTATCTCTTACTATTTCTGTACTGTGTTTCCTAACAGATTTATTAACATGGCATATATAGTCACCTTGTTTTGCCTCTATGCTTTCTATTTGTGTTTGTAATTTTCCGAGAGGGAAAGAAGATGAAAACGCACAGTCGCCTATACCTCACATGGGGAAGGAGAATGTGTGGCTGTGACAAACACGCATCAGACAGAGATGTTTCCAACACCACACACTTAATCCAAAGGGCTGTTAGGCACTTAGCTGTCACATAGATGCAGAACTAAACTGGGGTTTCTCCGTTGCAATTTGTTGTACGTTTAGTCTTGGTGAACCCCCCTTTGGAGACCCAGAGGATGAGGGTGGGCGTCCCAAAACGAGCGGGTTGCAAAGGACCCCCGTCACTTTCCTTTCTCCGGGTTGGGAAGTTGAGAAGGAGCAGCGCCCGGCGGGTCACCAAGAGGGTGAGGGGGGGGGATCCTGCGATCCTGCTCGATCCTGCTCGCCTGCCTGCCTAGCCGGCCGGCCGGCTTTCTTCTGATCTGCTTCTTTTGTGGCTTCCCCTCAGTGCACGGCTTGGCATCCAGCAACTCCCAACAGGACTCGGCGTCCAAATCTCCGGAGCCTTCGGCGGACGAGTCTCCGGACAACGACAAGGAAACTTCGAGCAACGGCGACTCCGGCAAGAAACGGAAACGGCGGGTGCTTTTCTCCAAGGCGCAGACTTACGAGCTGGAGCGGCGCTTCAGGCAGCAGCGGTACCTGTCGGCGCCCGAGCGGGAGCACCTGGCCAGCCTGATCCGCCTCACCCCGACGCAGGTGAAGATCTGGTTCCAGAACCACCGCTACAAGATGAAGCGGGCCCGGGCCGAGAAAGGTATGGAAGTGACTCCTCTCCCCTCCCCGCGCCGGGTAGCCGTGCCCGTCTTAGTCAGGGACGGCAAGCCGTGCCACACGCTCAAGGCACAGGACTTGGCTGCCGCCACCTTCCAGGCGGGGATCCCCTTCTCAGCCTACAGCGCCCAGTCTCTCCAGCACATGCAATACAATGCCCAGTACAGCTCGGCCAGCAACCCCCAGTACCCCTCAGCGCACCACTTGGTACAAGCCCAGCAATGGACTTGGTGAACTCTCTAGAGCCACAGAGACTCCAAGGAGAAGGATTCCAAATCAGTCCGGCTGGGGGAGGAGGGTGCGCGCGCGCGCGCGTGTGGACGGGTCAAGACTGAGATTCCGAGGCTGGGGTGGGGAGGGGGTTTCCTTATTTGGGGGCGGGGGTCAGTTTTCATTATTTTGGTCGTTTTGTGCGCCATGTTTACAAGGGGGGGGATACGCCGTTGCTAGTGGTCCTGTCTACCTACAACTACAGATTTTAAAAAAATAATAAAAAACGATTAAAAACTGAACGCTTTTGTGGTTTTTGTAAAGTATGTTTGTGTGCCGTAGAAGCTGTTGTCAGCTGTATATTAACCAAGGAGCGAGTAATTTAAAAATAGAACGTTATTTCTCATTTATGCAGAGATATTTATGGTCATGTATAAAATTCTGGCCACTATTAGCACTTCTACTTTTATTTTATTTAACGGTAAACCTATTTAGTGATTGTTGACATAAATTCAGGCCGGCCTTTATTTTTGGTTTGTTTCTGATTGGATAGGAAATTCCCTCCCCGTGGCGGGGGGGGGGGAGCGCGCGCGCGCGTGTATATATGTATGTATACACACATACGGAATGAAAAAGTATCCATATAAATATACATGTACAAATCCAAACAGAAAACTAGGAGATTTTGAGACTTTTATAAGAATTTTAATCAGAATGCTGTGTTTTGTTTTGTTTTAAATTCACATTAAACGGAACGCTTTTGTTGTGGTTAAACATTAAGTTAGCCTCTCTCGTTTTTCTTTTTCTTTTGTTAGTAACGCTGGAACAAACTCTGAGGAAGGGGCTCCTGCTGGAAGACACAGCAGAGAGGGAAGCGGGTGGGTCTCGGGTTTGGATCCTGGCAGGGGCTGTGGGAGGAGGCCTAAGCGCCTTGCGAGCGAAGTTTGCCCAGGGCTTGTGCGCCGTAGCCGGAGGAGGACTCGGAGTCTCAGAACTCTTGAGGACGAGGACAGAAACAGGAACGGCGCCTCCCGCCCTCCCTCCCTCCCCACCCCCGGCCCAAACTTTCTTCAATCTGAAGCTGAATATAATCTCGTCCTCTTTGCCTTCTGCCTGCTCAAGTTTATCTACTTGAGATACTAATAAGGAGATAAAGTGACGGGTGGAAATGAAAAATCAGCCTCCCCTCTGCCCCTCCCCCCCATCCTCCCGCAGCCTCATTTAAATGTAAGAGTGCTCCTTCAAGATGAGAAGCTTTTGATTCTAATAGCAATTCAATGGCGTTTACTTTCTCAGCTGCGTTGAGGTTGGTTACTTCGAAACTGGAAGTCCCGCCGCGAGGTTCCCTTCCGCGACTTCTCGCCATGTCTTTGCGACTTTGGCGAGGAAGGCCAATGTTCACACGTCCACGCAGACGAAACCGCGGGCTGCTTCAGGGTCTTGTTTTGGGGGGCATCTGAACCTCAGTAAGGTGTGGTTTTTCTGCTCCCCTCCTGGGCAGGGAAAGACATTTTAGACATTTAGACAGTGGGAATTGTTTGGAGCCGCTTAATGAGGTGAAGCGTGCCTGGTGGAGACGTTTTAAGACCCCAAAGACCTTCCTCTTAAGAGGAGACCGTGAGCACGTCCATTTCGTATCCGGAAGGAAGAAAGAGAGATGGGGACTTAATTCGGATCGGGTGGTGCTTGATACAAGCTGAAAGCGTTAGCTGACAGGTTATCCGGGCCGCTTGTCTGCTTTGCCCGAAGAATGCGATTTGAAATCAGGCCCGTCGAAAGCACTTTCACATGTCAATGCTGCGCCATGTCGGAGACTGTAGCTCTTTTCCGAAGCTCAGCAAACAAGTGGATCCAGAGAAGGGGCACCCTGGGCACGGAGAGCGGTCCCCGTGGAGCCTCCGCCAGAGCTGGCCACGTTTCAACTCCGCATCCAAAGCAAACACAATTATCTGGCGCCGAGATCTCTCTCTGCTGCAGCCTTCGCTCGCCTCTCGTAGAGGCTGGGGATTGAGCGAGCCAGCCTTCGACTGCTGCACTCGAGGGCCCGCCGCCAACTCTGAGGCCAAAGCAGATAATCTGCCTCCTTTTCTGGGGTGGCTTCTCTGCTAGTCTCTCGCAAAAGAGCAGTCCGGCCGTGGACCAGCTGCAGCCTTCTCTGTGGGGCAGCCCATTTGGGATTGGGGCCGTCGAAACTGCCTCCGGTGGGCTGGCAGCTTGTCCCTCGAAGCTGAGTTTGCTTTTCGGGGTGTGGGGGGGGGGGAGGAAGGAGCCTTTTCCCCTGCTAGGGAGGGTCTTTATAGGAGCTCACCTGCTCCTTCTGTCCGACTTGCTTGCACCCAGTTGCAGGCCTGCTTCAAGCCCCGATTTCAGACTGGACTCCTAGAAACCCAATATTTAGAACTGATCTATCGTGGTTCACATTCAAGCGCACCGTCCCAGTGAAATGCTCTCTTTTTCCCTCTTTTCAAAAGCAAACCTTCCATCCAGAGCAGGGGCGGTGTGTTTGTGCGCGCGCGCGCGCGTGCCTGTGGAGTGCGGGGAGCCGCTGTCTCTCCGGTCTCTACTAAGTCTATCAAGCTGGCGAAGTCTTGTGTGGCCCTAGCCCCCAGTGGCCTTCCATTTCACACGCCGGTGGTGGCGCGGGAGTTTGGGGTAGTCTATCTTTGCACAATATACAGTACCCATCACAAAACGGCACAATAAGGGAGGCTGGGAGTTGAGGATGTTAGAGGCGTGCATATTAAGTTGGGGTGGGGGAAAGAAAAGAAAGCCACGGAAGGGACAGAGAGGGGGGGGGGAGAACGCTTTCCCTTCCCCCTCTCTTCTTCTTTCCCTTGTTCTTCTCGGGGTGTGGGGGTGTGCGTGTGTTTAAATGCAATTCATCAATTGGCGTATCTGGAATGAGCAGAGCATCCCCGAGTCAGGGGGAACTACCTCGGGTTTTGTTCCGCCTGTCAGTTGGTGCCATTGTGAGCCACGTTGCACATGCCGTATTCCATATGGACAGCTGGGCCGGGAGGGGGCAGAAAGGGACCTTCACAAAACCCAAATTGTATCCGCCTTTCAAAACCGGTATTGTTGTCTGTGAAAGGAAGACGAATTAAAAATCCGTGCTATATCTATTCGAAGAAGAAGAAGAAGAATCCTTTCCCTCCCTCTTCTTGAAAGCAAACATGGCCTCTTTTTTCTCTAGAGTCTACTGAAAATATGCCTCTAGTTTCACAGACAATTAGGTTCTCTGTGTTTTAACACAGAGGTTAAAACAAAAACTCAGCCATAAAATTATTTTTTTTAAAAAAGGTTGGTTTTATGCCTCCCTACCGCCCCCCCCCCCACACCCTGTCCATCCTAATTGTAGTTCCTCTGGCTGCCTGTCTAACTGTTTAGCTGGCTGTTTAGCTCGCTGAGCTGGGCCGAGAAAACAAGGAATCTCATTCACGAGGAGATGTGATGTTATGCAGAGACTCCTCAGATCACAACTGGATACGGTTGTTGCTGCTGGCTGCTGCTGGCTGATGATATATGTGTGTGGTTCTCTGCCCTCCTCCAGAGAGATCGAAAACCAGCCCCATGCTGCCTAGAATGACCACAGGAAGTTCTCTGGAGGACGACTGATGGACATCATCCAGGCAAATTTAAGCGCTTGCAAGTCCCACTGATTTCACGGGGAAAGTTAAGCATTTGCTTATATCTGCCCTTTGGAAATCGATAAGATTTAAAGGTGCTTAATTTTGTGCTTGAGTCGTGCCTTTTTAATCACAGCTCTTAGGGTAATATAGCAGGCCATTGCGAAAAATCGGTACACCTGGGGTTGTACCTCTTACTATGTTATTCCAACATCTGTCTTTCTGTCTATCTAGGGAAGCCAGGGCGTTTCTGGTTTAGTACCCTCCTCTTTAGTATACCGGGGTGTGGTTCTCAAAAATCACTGATGATACGCTTTTATTCCAAACCTGCAGTTCTTCCTTAGCCAGTCAGTTTCTTCCGAGTCACCAACGGCCAGGACGCAGCATGCATAGTTACGCCGTTTGACGGTGGCAATCCAACCATATCTATTGGGAAGTAAATCCCATGGAGACCAACAGGCCTTGTTTCCTGGTAAATCTGACTAGGCTCGGAGTGCGAATACTGCTTAAACTGGGGTGATTAAGCGCTTGCTTAACTTTCCCACTGAAAGCCACGGTACCGAACAACAAGTAATGCCATATTGACAATAACGATTGACTCGCATTCCAAAGGACGCCAGTTTGCGAAACCAAAACAAGCCTCTTTCCCGCCTCCTCGGTTCCTCAAAAGGGGCTGTGTGTTTTCGTGGCTCGATCGGGCCCCACCAGCCCAGCCTCCTCGAAGGAAAGCACATTTTTCGGTATTTCAATAGAAACGCCGGAGCGAAATCTTTGTGTTCATTGGTTAAGCGGTCGCTGTTGCTCAATAGGTTTTTGAAGACAATGGCAGGAGGCAATTTGAAAGAACTACAGCGGGGGAAGGGAGAGAAAGAAGACAATGAAAAAATGTTCTGTGCATTTGAAAACTGATGGATTGTTCCTGGAGCGGCAGGTCTCTGCGCGCGCGTGTTCCTGAGCACTGGAGCGCCTCTCCTACCTAAGCCGCCTCCTCTCTGAGCCGTTTTCTTCTACTCTCCCCCCCACCCCCCTCATCGCTTTCTCTCCCGCATCCCGTCACTGGAGTAGCTATTTAGGGAGAATCAGCTAACCTGATAATGAGCTGAAAAACCCCTTTAAGCTCAGGAAATAACCTACTTTCATTACCTATTGACTGTAAGGCTTAGTTTAGACCTGGCGTGGGATTTTTTTAAAGGGTCTTTTCAAGAGGCCTGGTCAATGAGAAGCTAATCCAATATTTACAAAGTATAAAGACAATTCTCAATTGTATTTATGAAGGACCGATCACCGTGCGATTACTTGGAGGAGGTGGAGAGGAGAAGGCAGAAAGGAGGGGAGGAAAGCAAACTCTCGGTTGGTGGCAGCAGGTTGGAGACCTCACCCGCCACCCCCCGCTCCAGCCTCCACCCGCCACCCCGAACTTCCTGCGCGGGGCCCAGCTCAAGAAGCGCGCGCGCGGAGCGATGTAGCAGCAGATACTCGTGAAGTGTTGGTGTGTATTAGATATTGTATTGAGCAATATTTCAGGAAATATGTACTTGTGGCGTCCTGAGAGCGACACTCTTGCTCTGTCGATAAATCAACTCGCTTTATCCCAGCATCTGCAAATAAACTCTCTCTCATCTCCCCCATCAAAAGAAAACAATTTAGTTTTATTGCTTTATTTCTCTCCTTCCCTCCCTCCCTCTCTTCCTCTTGGAGGCCTTCTTCGATTATAAACGCTGTTATTAATAAAGCTAGCTAGGCGAGCTTTAATCGCTTACAATCGGGCGAGGAGGAGGCGGGGGAGCAGCGGGGGAGGAACAAGCGTCAGGCCCCGGACCAGTCTCTCCCTTTTACTGACACGCTTTCGCCACAAGGGGTCACTAGAGCCCTTCATTTCTGCACCGTGGACTCTCCACCCCCGCGGGAAATCCAGAGCGGGCATAGATGTACCTTTTAGGATTTAAAATGTTGATCACAGGGGATGGATAGAAAGAGTTTGCTATTTTATTTATTTCAGCACGGCCGAAGTTGGTGTCCGAAGTTTCTAAGCGCCCGGGACGTGCTATGTCTGAATCCAACTATTTTATTTGGGTTAACAATGGTGCAGCGACTCAAAAGTATAATCTTCATTTTCTGATCTGTTATCTGCTCCGGGGCGTAGCCAGGATTTATTTTTGGGGTGGCAGGCTTTAGGGGGAGGCAGAACCAAGTTATCTGCAATGCAACTGGTTAGTTAAGTATTGTTTTATTTATTTGCTTAATCTAGGCCTGCCTCCTCCTGGCTACGCCCATCTATCTGCTCCTGTCAAATAAGAGGGCGGCTGCTTTTTTGTTTCACTCCGTGCAATTCCGGAATAAAATAAAATAAAAACGCTGCAATGGGGTTGTCAACTTCCTTCGCCACAAAGCAAACGAAATACGTTCTTCACTTTAATTCACAAGCAAGCAGAATAGTCCGCCCATGGCTTGAGGGGAGCTCACTGTCCATTATCTGACCCTCTGGCGAAGCAGGGCCAGAACGTGGCTTGGCCGGAAAGCGAAACATCGTCACTCGGTGATGAAATTCTATCTATTCACACAGAATGACCAGACCACTTGCCTGCTTTGGGGAGGAGGCAGCTGGAATTCACATTGAATGCCGAGGGTCAGTTTTAATTTTGGTTGTGTGCAGTGCAGTCAGGCAGCTTCAGTCTCTAAACGTAATTGTCTTATGGAGGTGGGTGCTCTTTAGATGATAATGTGTCTTACTTCACTTCAAAATGTGATAAGCGACAGCATGAGCGGGGTTTTCAGATGCTGTTCTTACTTGTGTAGAACCGCATTCAGAATGCAGGCTAACTTTGGGGAGAAAAGAATGCTCCAGCATTGTTTGGATGATCCATTCACCAAAAGCATGAATCTATGAAAGTGTGGAGCAATTGGTTGTGTGAATTATCTCCAGCAGACCTCATAGCACACAAACCAGGCATTTTTTGCTTGTGGTGGTGAACTCACATCCAGGCTGCACATAAAGTCAATGCCTGAAAGATTTCTGCCTGTGAGCTTCAGTGTGCAGAAACTGTCGCAGGTTTCTAAGGGGACTTTGCAGAGTTGTACATATAAAATGAATCTCAAGGTTGAGAGGACAGCAGAATCTTGGTGGTGACAGTGGCCCTGGATGAAGATGTAGATACTTGTTTGAATCAGATGCACCCAGTGGGGGTCATCTGAGCACTGTCAGGCAACACCCAGATGTACCTCTGTAGCACAGATAGTCATCATCCATGCATTTTATGTGTAAGAGCCATTCTACCCACTAAACAGAATGATGCAGTAGACTGAGGAGGTGGGAGATTCTGGATTGTGCCACTTCAGGCCTCAGGAGGGGGGATCATGTTTTACAATGCTCATCTGTGTTGAAACAAAACCTCTCTTAGTACAGCCGTTTCCTGAAGGTGCCAACTTCCTGCATGCAAAGAGTTTTTTAATGTGAGGATTGGGGTTTTTTTAAATAAAAAAATGGCATGCACACACCCCAACTGTAGTCTGAAATAATGCAATCCAGAATTCTACCACCTCGATCAATCTCATTCTTTGTGAGAACAACTGTGAGCTCTTTTTAATCAGAAGACTACAAAGAGGCTGTGTGTCAGTTTCTGGGTGATGCTTGAGTACTGCCCCATGAACAAGAACAGATTTAGTTATTCCATGATGTTATTACTCAGGGTTAATAGATGGAACAGTGATTAATATATTCCCAAGTGGTCAGGGGAGAGTAGGAGTAACTGCCTTTCCATCTCTCATTAAGACCACCTAACTTTAAATTAACGTCCTTTCTCATTTATAAAGCAAAGAAGTCCCCAGAACAAAAATTATTAATTTGAGTAGAGAGAGATTATCATAGATAGCTGGTCTCTTTTTTCTTTTTTCTTTGTGTTGCCCCTGTAGCAGCAATCCTGTTCAAGATTCCAACCAACAAGATAAACCCTTTTCTCGAATACTCCATTCCATCCTCCTCCTCCACCATTCTAACTGCCAGCATTTCATGCCCACTGAGCATGCACAATGAATTTTCCCTGAGTATGCTGATGCTGTGGATCTCCTTGGGGATTTTGCCCATTTTGATTGCATAAGGATCCACACTCAAATAATGATGTTAGCCTGCCTCTCCACCTTGCAAAACTGTAGTAAGGGTTACTGAGATACACATGCGAGGCCTAGAATGTTCTATGTGCTACAAATGTTTAGCATGGGTCTAAGAATAAATGAATAGGTTGTCTCCTTACACCCCACTTGTATAACAGAATACACTAACTTCTCTCTTTTTAAAAAATGTCATTCCCCTCTTGTTCTGAATCAAGATGTATGATGCATGAGCCTGTGGCTTTGTTTTTATCTGTTAAAATGATCTGAAAGGGGGAAAGGGAGCAAAACTGTAACCAACCACAGAGAGGCGCTATTGGATAAGAAGAGGGCATCAAAAATAGTTGCAGCATCTGATCTGAGACAGATTTTTGTGCCATTTGGTATCCTATGTGAAATGAAGTTGTATTATCCAGGGGTATACCAGGGGTTTTGAATGACCTCCTGGGGGCAAAGATTGCTTGAGTTGCCTCAGAGCCCTTCACCAAAGTGGGAAAAGGCACTGGCTGCTTAAATGTTGGATTTATCATCTATGCATCTGAGAGCAAGATTTGTCAATGCCTTTTGCTTATGCTCAACCTCCCCAGAGAGGAGCCAAATGTGAGATGATACAATTTCTTTGGAGAAAAACTGAGATATGCATGCAAAAGTGATCCAACGGTTCATCCGTCAACATTCCTACGAAGAGAACCAATTTCCTCAACATGGTAATATTTTGAATCCAGAAGGCCCTGGGTCTCAGTTTCTGGTACCTCTGGTTAAAAGGATTTCAAGTGCCAGGGTTTGGAAAGTCTCAGACCTTGAGCCCCATTTCAACAGATGGGCCCGTGATCTAACTGAACTTCAAATGCTCAACAGTCTATTGTCATCAAAAAGCACAAGGCTCCTGCGTTAAAGTTAGCCCATAAATGTTTGTGAGGCTCCTTCGGACGTGCTTGGTCATCCTTTACTCTGGTGGACCCTGGAATTGGATCAAAGCATCCCTGTGGTGAAAGTCAGAGAAGTTCCTGCATGTGCCTGGGATTTGGAGGGGTCACATGCCCAGACGGGGGCAAGAGGAAACTTGCTTGCTATATGTGATGGTATTCTGTGTCTGGCATTAGATGACTGATAGTATTCAATGGTATTTAACATTTTACAGTTGTTGGCATTGTTCAGTTTTTGAAAATTCATACCCAGCGCCTGCCAATACCAAAACAGTCCCAGGCTGCCAATAGGTAAGATCTTGAATTCTGAATAGAGAATTTCACATCCATATTTTTAATTTGAATTTAAATCTGATGTGTTTCTTTCAAAATTTAAATGAGAAAACAACAATTGTAATTATTCATTCAGCTTCAGGTATAAGCAAATCATTGTCTCTCTGTACCAGTTTTCAGATGGAGCACGGTCCAAGTATTGGAAGAAATGCATTCTCTGGCTTCCTCCTCCAGCAGTGACAGAGATTGGCTGCCAATAAAAGTCTTTCCCAATCTGATTTATCTACCCTGCAATATCACAGAACACACACTTGATTTTTTAAATTTGTGGTCTTTGTCCTTTATTGTCTAAATACTTGACAATTCTGTATGTTTCTTTTGTTTAAAGAAAAAAGCCAAAACAAATTATTGTAAAAAAATCTAATGCCCTTTTCTTGTAGAGCAATGCCTTAGCAGTGAGTAATGCATTCCTGTGATTTGCTCCTTCCCTCTGCAGAAATTGTGTCCTACTGAAGGTTAAGGATACTCACCTGAAAACTCATCTGTCATACAGAGAGGTGTTTATTTGAAATGTTGCATAATGTGACTGTATCACATATTCCTAGTAAATGAATTGTTACATGGCAATCATCAAATCAGGTCCTTAGAATAAAGAATCTCACTGAGAAGACAAAAAATATTGACAACCAGTAGCTCACTGTGAAATAGTGTTTGTGCTGTATCTGAATGGCAGGAACACCCGGCTGGGTAGACAGATGCAGAGTAAGCATAGGACACCTCTCATGGTCAGGGAAAGCTTTCTGGCTGGATTTCCCCATATAAACAGCAGGTGGAGTTGGCATCTGTGTGGGTTCTTTCCAACTCTACAATTCTATGATTCCGCAATTCTATGATTTCGTCTACAAGCCTTCTTGATTCCTCTAAATATGAGGCTTCCTTATGCTGTTTCAGATCTTCTAGCTCAGCTTTCAAACATCTCTACAAAAGGTATTTCCCAGCCTCACTGCCTGAGATCCTTTTCACTGGAAATAGCTAGAATTTAATATTGGACTGTTCTGTGCACAAATCTCCACATCTGAACTGTGGACACTCCTCCCAGATGGCAGGAACAGAGAAGTCATCCACCCAAGTTCACATACCATGATCCTGCAGATGTAATCTATTTAGGGAATGAATTATCCGCAGAATCGTGGCCTTGGTCTTTCTAAGGAAATCCAGCAAAAGGAGCATCTTTGGGAAACAGGGTACCACTCCCTAGCTAACCTTATTTCTGCACATACACCCCTCCCCTAACCAGTCCAATACATTTTCTCTCAGGAGGCAAAGGCCTGCATGACGGCAGAATCTCCATATGCACAGTAGGACAAAGGGTTCTGTATCTTCCAGACCTCAGTGACCTGTTTACTTTATTCTATAGCATCATGGCTGTGCAAGAGAGTTTTGGCAGGCACAGCTTATAGATGAGCGCAGAAAGAGAAAGTGCTACACACCAGGTTGCAGAACAGGAGTCCTGGCTTCCTTTCCATCAAGTCACCTTCACCTCCCCTACAGGTTGCAGATGTTGGATGGTTTTAGATGAGGAGGAGATGATATTTTATTTATTAATTATCCTTCATCTTCTTACTTGTGCAAGAATGCAAATACCTATTTCAGCAGAATTAAAAATCCCATCCCTGCACAGCTTATCTTTAGAAGCTTTTAGAGACAAGGTTGTTTAACCTAGAAGAATTATGATATCCAGTGATGCTTTGGCAGACTTGGATCATCTCCCTTTTATGTTTCCCTCTCAGACTGTTTAAAGAAACAAGAAACAAGATTTACTCACAATAAAATACTTGCCAGGATTCAAAGAGATACAGTGATGAAAATCAGGCTGGCAATAATCCTTAAAAGTTACAGAAGTCTATAGTTCAATTCAGAATGATGTGTGCTTCTTTGAGGAGACCACAGACAACTTTATCCCATCATAGGTAAGAAGAATGTGCAGTGACAGGAAGATGAAGTTTTCTATTGTTCTCCTTCCTACCACAAAAGTTTAGAGGTTGTGACATCATATAGTCCTGTTTATGGCTCTCTAGAAATCATGCATCTGTGGCTTTGGCTGCAGATTCTCCCACAGGAGAGCCTTCTTTCAATTACTGGGATAGTAAATGAAGGTGTCTAGCCAATGCCTGGGTCTGTTGTGAGTAGAGGCTCTACAGCGGCTGAGACTGATACCAGGACAACCTACCATGAACTAACTAACTAACTAACTAACTAACTAACTAACTAACTAACTCTCTCTCTCTCTCTCTCTCTCTCTCTCTCTCACACACACACACACACACACACACACACACACACACACACACACTGTGTGACACCCCAACAACCTATTGTGTTTCAGTTCCCTTCAGCCTCCTCTTCCTATCTGCAGTTTAGGAAGAATAATAGTGATCTGCTTTGCATGGTTGCTAGTAAGGTTTACTAAGGTAATGTGTGTGAACTGCTTTGAGTATTCTAAAGTGTCAAATAAATGTTATGAGTTGGTTTCACAACCACCAGTTTGATGCTGCTCAATAGCAACAGGGTCCCAATTCATACTGGGGTGCACTGGCTATTTCTGCAGGAAAAATCAAGGGCAAACCTCTGGGTTAACATCACATGAAGTTTGGTCTTTGTTCAGTCTTTCTTCTTCATTTTTGTTTCTTTATACCTCTACTCCTCCCCACCCCGTTCAGCTCAGCTGCCATCAGCATTCTGAAAGCTTTTGACAATTTAGGGATTCAAATTCTTCAAATTTACAAACTTCTATAGTTCAGTGTACGTAGCAACTACTTCCTTATACTTCATTTCCAAACCAAGTATCACTAAACCAGCTGAAGAGAACAAGCAATGATCAGGACTGGGACCACAGTGCAGAGAGAGAAGGGCTTCCCTCCAGGACATGATCCTGACTCAATCCCTTCCTCCAAAACTTCTACTTGGTCTATGAAGGAAGCAGCTTTGACACTACTACCAGTTACACTACCCCACTCCACCTCCCATAGCAAATTTTCCTGCCTGGTTAATTGGCACTCAGTAAGAAGTAGGACTTTGCATTATTATTTTTGCTGGGGTTTATATACTGGTTAATCCAACACCTTAATAGCAAAACAAAATGAGTGAAATGAGTTCCTGAATAGAATGGGTCTTGATTGTCACAGACATTTGCATATTCCTGAATCTGTACTTCAAGCCAACAACAACAACAACAACTTTTTATTTATACCCCGCCCATCTGGCTGGGCTTCCCCAGCCACTCTGGGTGGCTTCCAACAAAATATTAAAATACAATAGTCGGTCAAACATTAAAAGCTTCCCTAAAGAGGGATGCCTTCAGATGTCTTCTAAAAGTCTGGTAGTTGTTTTTCTCTTTGACATCTGCTGGGAGGGCATTCCACAGGGCAGGTGCCGCTACCGAGAAGGCCCTCTGCCTGGTTCCCTGTAACTTGGCTTCTCGCAGAGAGGGAGCTGCAGAAGGCCTTTGGCGCTGGATTTCAGTGTCCGGGCTCTTCCTTGATGAAGTGGTTTAAGGGATACAATCTATTTCAGAGAAACAGACCAGACAAGAAAGGAGGAGGAGTGGTGTTATATGTCAGGGATGTGTATACCTGTGAAGAGATCCAAGATTTAGAACCTCAAAGCCAATGTGAGAGCATTTGGGTCAAAATTAAGGGAGAGAAGAATAACAGAGACCTCATTGTGGGAGTTTACTATAGATCCCCAAGCCAAACGGAGGACATAGATGATGCCTTCCTGGAACAGATGGCCAAGCATGCAAAAGGAAGGGAGATAGTAGTAATGGGGGACTTCAATTACCCGGATATTTGTTGGATGTCAAACTCAGCCAAGAGCATAAGGTCAAACAGATTCCTCACTGGCCTTGCAGACAACTTCATTGTCCAGAAAGTGGGAGAAGCAACAAGAGGAACAGCCATTTTAGATCTGGTCCTAACCAATGTTGATGACCTGGTTAGTGGGGTAGAAGTGGAAGGATCATTAGGCGCGAGTGATCATGCTCATCTGAAGTTTACTATACAGCGGAAAGGAGCAGCCAAGCATACTAGGACTCAATTTCTTGACTTTAAGAAAGCCGACTTCATAAAACTTAGGGAAGTGCTGGGTGAGATCCCATGGACAGTAATACTAAAAGGAAAGGGAGTTCATGATGGCTGGGAGTTTGTTAAGAGGGAGATAGTAAAAGCACAACTTCAGGCAATACCAATGAGACGGAAACATGGAAGGTGCCTAAAGAAGCCAGGGTGGCTATCTAAAGAACTTTTAACTGAGTTAAGATTAAAAAAGGATGTGTACAAAAAATGGAAAAGGGGGGAAACCACCAAAGAGGAATTCAAACAAATAGCCAGCACATGTAGACACAAAGTCAGAAAAGCAAAAGCACAGAATGAACTCAGGCTTGCTAGAGAGGTTAAAAGCAACAAAAAAGGCTTTTATGGGTATGTTTGTAGCAAAAGGAAGAACAAAGAAACAGTGGGGTCACTCAGAGGAGAAGATGGTGAAATGCAAACAGGGGACACAGAAAGGGCTGAACTCCTCAATGCCTTCTTTGCCTCAGTCTTCTCCGATAAAGAAAACAATGCCCGACCTGAAGAATTTGGAGCAAATGATTCAGCAGAGGAAACACAGCCCAGAATAACTAAGGAGATAGTACAAGAATACTTGGCTAGTTTAGATGTATTCAAGTCCAGGGCCAGATGAACTGCATCCAAGAGTATTAAAAGAACTGGCAGATGTGATCTCCAAACCACTGGCAGTCATCTTTGAGAATTCCTGGAGAACAGGCGAAGTCCCGGCAGACTGGAGGAGGGCAAATGTTGTCCCTATTTTCAAAAAGGGGAAAAGAGAGGACCCAAATAATTATCGCCCAGTCAGTCTGACATCAATACCAGGGAAGATTCTGGAGCAGATCTTTAAGCAAACAGTCTGTGAGCACCTAGAAAGGAATGCTGTGATCACCAATAGTCAGCATGGGAAAAATAAGTCATGTCAGACTAACCTGATCTCGTTTTTTGACAGAATTACAAGCCTGGTAGATGAAGGGAACGCAGTGGATGTAGCCTACCTTGATTTCAGCAAGGCATTTGACAAGGTGCCCCATGATATTCTTGTAAAGAAGCTGGTAAAATGCGGTCTTGACTATGTTACCACTCAGTGGATTTGTAACTGGCTGACTGACCGAACCCAAAGGGTGCTCATCAATGGTTCCTCTTCATCCTGGAGAAGAGTGACTAGTGGGGTGCCACAGGGTTCTGTCTTGGGCCCGGTCTTATTCAACATCTTTATCAACGACTTGGATGATGGACTCAAGGGCATCCTGATCAAATTTGCAGATGACACCAAACTGGGAGGGGTGGCTAACACCCCAGAGGACAGGATCACACTTCAAAACGACCTTGACAGATTAGAGAACTGGGCAAAAACAAACAAGATGAATTTTAACAGGGAGAAATGTAAAGTATTGCACTTGGGCAAAAAAAATGAGAGGCACAAATACAAGATGGGGGACACCTGGCTTGAGAGCAGTACATGTGAAAAGGATCTAGGAGTCTTGGTTGACCACCAACTTGACATGAGCCAACAGTGTGACGCGGCAGCTAAAAAAGCCAATGCAATTCTGGGCTGCATCAATAGGAGTATAGCATCTAGATCAAGGGAAGTAATAGTGCCACTGTATTCTGCTCTGGTCAGACCTCACCTGGAGTACTGTGTCCAGTTCTGGGCACCACAGTTCAAGAAGGACACTGACAAACTGGAACGTGTCCAGAGGAGGGCAACCAAAATGGTCAAAGGCCTGGAAACGATGCCTTATGAGGAATGGCTAAGGGAGCTGGGCATGTTTAGCCTGGAGAAGAGGAGGTTAAGGTGGTGTTTTAGCGACTGTTTTTTTTTTTTTCCCCCACGGCACAAGCTGTCACTTATGTGTTGTTTTTACCTGTATGGGCCTATGGCCGCAATAAATATTATCTATCATATGTCAGGAGTGCTCTGATGGTGTTTCCTGCTTGGCAGGGGGTTGGACTCGATGGCCCTTGTGGTCTATTCCAACTCTATGATTCTATGATTCTATGATTCTATGATTCTATGATTCTAATTCTGACAGCACTTTTCAAAGTTGTTCAGCAAGTTAACATTCCTTTTCAGATGTCCTCAATGCATTTATCAGCTTTTTCAATTTCCCTGTATCAGGAGCTGCCTGAAGTACACTTGGTGGGCCTCAGGCTCACATGACTCAAGCGGAAAACCACACAACCAAAGTTCTGGAGAGCTGGACACTGCTCTGCAGGAAAAGGAAGACATGACTTCAAGGCCTCAAATAGAAAATGGCAATTCACATCTAATTCAACAAGCAGATTGAAAGTGCTGTGTGGAAGAAGAGTGAAATATCAATGATAAGGATTTGACACTCACTGGTTACCGATTATAGTTGATTAATAATTAAAATATTTTATATTTTATAATTAATAGATGTGCAAGAATTAATCATGGCACTTAATAATATTAGGCATAATGTTAAATTTCATTGTTACTAGTTGCTAGCAATAATAGTAATACAGTATTATTAACTTTTATTATTATTTTGCCCTATATTATCATTATTTCTTAAGGTGAAAGGAGGAATACAGGGAGATGTTTTCTAAAGAGCAGTGAAAGGAATCATTTCTCTCTTATCTTAAGCACCAATCCACAACACTAAGACAGGAGATTAAGACCCACTGCTTGCTCCTTCAGAGCAAAAGGAGTCAGTGGAAAGTTGTTGATATTGGCATCTATCTGTCTTGAGTGACAATGAAAGAGTGCACCTTCAGGGGTAAAGTTAAATCATAACAGAGATACAGTGCCGTTAGTGGCTGTAGAGACCAGCACAGGAGAGACATATTTTATTGCAGCTGGGGCAGATGAAGGCATCCGTTTTCGCTGTTACAGAAACATCATGGCATTTCTTCTCTCTGCACTTCTCCCAGTGGTCATTTCTCCCCTGGTCACTGCTGTGGATACACAACCAGGCTCTGCAGTCGTCTGCAAGGGATTCCCATATGGCACGGTTGAAGTTGCCAGCCTTCATGTCACATTTGCAGACATCTTTGTAACACAGAGTTGGTCTGCCAACAGGCCTAGTGCCTGAGGCCAGCTCTCTGTAGAGCACATCCTGGAGAGTCCTGCCATGTTTCATTCTGTGGACATGACTGAGCTAGGGTTGCTGAGGCAGAAGTGCAAACACGCTGTTTGCTTGGGAGAGCATTTCTTTGTTTGAGGCTGTCCTGCCATGTGATGCCCACATGTGGGCACAGCCCATAGGGAAGGCATCCCACGACTCACATCCACAAAGCAGTGCGCTCAACACACAAGCCTGGTAGACCTTCATCTTAGTATTGGTTGTTAAGCTCACATTCTCCCATACCCTTTTGGAGAGCTGAGCCATTGCTGCAGCTAAGACCAGTGGCGTAGCATGGGTTGTCCGCACCCGGGGCAAGGCAAGTAATTTGCGCCCCCTAACCCGTGGATTTGCGCCCCTAACCCTAACCCCCAGATGTTGCGCCCAGTGCGGCCAGCACCCCCCACGCTACGCCACTGGCTAAGACATCATCCCCAGCACTGGTGTGGTGAGGGCTCAAGTGTGTGTGTGCGCAAATACATGTAGGTTTGACTGCATGTATGCGAAGCTGGGTGTCTGGTGGTTGTGTGCGGTATATCTGGCGAGTGTGTGGTTAATGTGCATGCGTCATGAGTATATTTCTGTGTGTAGTGTTTATGTCTAGTTTATGCATCTGTGAATACACTGGCACGTGGCTCTCAGAGGGGTGGCTATGCCTGCTTTAGACCAAGTTCCCCAATAGCATTCCAAAACCTGTATAAAACTCTAAGCAACTTGAGACCCAGGTATTTGAAGGACCACCTTCACCAATGCTTCCCAGCAGAGCCCTACAGTTAGCAGGGGATGTTCTGCTTATGATCCTTTCAGCCAGCATTGATGGCAGGGCAGTGAGGTGAGTCAGATTTATGGAACTCCTTCCTGAATATTATTCTGCTGTCCTCCACACTAACTTTATTCAGTCCAAAGTTAAAGATATTTATTTGGCCAGGATTTTAGGACTTGAGTTGATGTTGATTCTGGAGCATATATTTATTTGCAGACTGAGGTGGGAATAACGAGGCAAAATACAAGTAGCTTGATAGGAATAGGGCCACATTTTATTAACTGAGCAGGGCAGTGACATTCCAGGAAAAACTCTGTGAATTATCCCTGCCCTGCCCCTTAAGTTCCATCCATTCAAGTGAGTAGAGAGTCTTCAACATTCTGCTGCAAGACTCAGGAAGCGTCGGCCATCCTCAAAGGCAGTGGTGTCCAAACTTTTTTCAGAGAGGGCCAGATTTGATGAAGTGAAGGGCCATGGGGGCCAGCCAAAGGGCCAGCTAAAGTTGTTGACCTTTTTTTAGGATTCAAGTTGTTGAGCTTCTTTTAGGATTGAAGCTGTTGAGTTTTCTTAGGATTTTACCCCAGGAAATAAACTGCCACAGGGCCCGGATTAAACTGACCAGTGGGCTGGATTAGGCCCCCCAAACGGACTTGGACATGCCTGCTCAAAGGTGTTTAAGGGTACTGAACTTATTCCTTGCCTCTTAACCTTAACCTTCCATGTGAGCAATCAAGAGGGCTGGCCCACCCATGAGACAAGATGAGGACACGGTCTCAGGTGGCAGGATCAACAGGGGCAGAAGAACTGTCCTCCAAGAAATGCACTGCCTGTTGCTGCTGCAGTGGCAGCGGTGCTGCGATGTGCTCCTCAGAGGCCGAATGTGCTGCCCGGGCAGCAGCCCCTCTGCCATAGCCTCTTGGTGAACAGGAGGTGTTGCTGGTCTCCTCCTCCCTCTAGGAAGGAAATGGCCAATGCAGCCCTCCGAGGTCTCCTGGGCTCAGCTCCCATCTGATATGATTCAGAGCAAGCCCCTTTCCCCCTAATGATGGCCTCTGATTCCCACTTCAGCTTTCAGATGAATCATAGAATCATAGAATCATAGAATCATAGAGTTGGAAGAGACCACAAGGGCCATCGAGTCCAACCCCCTGCCAAGCAGGAAACACCATCAGAGCACTCCTGACATATGGTTGTCAAGCCTCTGCTTAAAGACCTCCAAAGTAGGAGACTCCACCACACTCCTTGGCAGCAAATTCCACTGTCGAACAGCTCTTACTGTCAGGAAGTTCTTCCTAATGTTTAGGTGGAATCTTCTTTCTTGTAGTTTGGATCCATTGCTCCGTGTCCGCTTCTCTGGAGCAGCAGAAAACAACCTTTCTCCCTCCTCTATGTGACATCCTTTTATATATTTGAACATGGCTATCATATCACCCCTTAACCTCCTCTTCTCCAGGCTAAACATGCCCAGCTCCCTTAGCCGTTCCTCATAAGGCATCGTTTCCAGGCCTTTGACCATTTTGGTTGCCCTCCTCTGGACACGTTCCAGTTTGTCAGTGTCCTTCTTGAATTGTGGTGCCCAGAACTGGACACAGTACATCAGATGAGGCTGATTTGATTCCAAATATAAATATTCACTCGCCCCTTCTTCCCTGATGCGGACATTTTGTGGTTCATCTCAGCTGCCACTGGCGGAGGAAGAGGAGCACAGCCCTGGCAGAGCGATCCTGGTGGGGTGCCATCGTGGCTGCCCCCCCCCCTGCACTGGGCGCCACGCCCCTGCGACGCACTCCAGCCACGCCCCCTCCTGCTCTCCACACACACACCCCAGTGCCGGAGCATGCATGAAGCTCTGCCACTGTCAGCTGCATATTCTCACAACTAAAAGATTTTTGAGGAAGTATTTGTGCTGCCTGTTTAAAATATTTAAGGTAAAGGTAAAGGGACCCCTGACCATTAGGTCCAGTCGTGGTCGACTCTGGGGTTGCAGCGCTCATCTCACTTTACTGGCTGAGGGAGCCGGCGTACAGCTTCCGGGTCATGTGGCCAACATGACTAAGCCGCTTCTGGAGAACCAGAGCAGCGCACAGAAACGCCGTTTACCTTCCCGCCGGAGCGGTACCTATTTATCTATTTGCACTTTGACATGCTTTCGAACTGCTAGATGGGCAGGAGCAGGGACCGAGCAACGGGAGCTCACCCTGTCGTGGGGATTCGAACCACCGACCTTCTGATCGGCAAGTCCTAGGTTCTGTGGTTTAACCCACAGCGCCACCCGCATCCCTGCTTAAAACATTACTTTTAACTAAAAATCAAGATGGAATGGCATTCAGCACATTCTCCAATAGGGTTTCTTTTAGAGCAGGGGTGGCTAACGCAGGCCTTCCAACTCTTATCAGCCTCCACCTGCCCTGCCAATGGTCAAGGAGTAGTACTCTAGCATGCCTGGAGTGCCGCAAATCCCCACCACAACTGTTATAAAGTGTTAAAAATGGTTCGCATTCATTATTTTGCAATCCTTCACAGTATCTTTGTAAGATAGTAAGTGTTGTTGTTTAGTCGTGTCCGACTCTTCGTGACCCCCTGGACCAGAGCACACCAGGCACTTCTGTCTTCCACTGCCTCCCGCAGTTTGGTCAAACTCATGCTGGTAGCTTCGAGAACACTGCCCAACCATCTCGTCCTCTGTCTTCCCCTTCTCCTTGTGCCCTCAATCAAAGCATCAATTCTTCAGCAATCAGCCTTCTTTATGGTCCAACTCTCACTTCCATACATCATTACTGGGAAAACCATGGCTTTAACTATATGGACCTTTGTTGGCAAGGTGATGTCTCTGCTTTTTAAGATGCTGTCTAGGTTTGCTGTCTAGATAGTAAGTATTAGCCCCATATTGCAGACTGGGAGCATCTGAGTCTGAAAAATAGTGCTTGCAGGGATTTTTTTCAGCTGGAACTCAGTTCCGGCACCTCTCATGTGAGCACCATTGCCATTCTAAGAAAATGAGGGAGGCGTTCATGGTGAGTTCTGGCACCTCTTTCTATAGAAAAATAGCACTGGTGGCTTGCCTGTGGAAGGCTGGCCCTATTACTGGACAGAGTTAGGCTTAAAAGGAGAGCAGGTTGGTAGTAGTCTGGGTTTGCCAGCACCCAGGGCCGTATGAAGGGTGGGGAGGGAGGGAAGTGGATGGAGTACACATGCGCATTCAACTGCCAAATGGCGCCTGCGTCACCCAGAAGATCGCAGGCGCAGAGATAAGAAGAGTTGTTCCATTGTCTGGAGAGGTCACTTCGTGGTTCGCATGGAGGACAGTGTCGGAAGCACTCAGCTGTATTGAACCAGCACTGGGGGTTTACATTTTGCACCCCTGGCAACCGCCCCCCCGTATGTTATTGCTGTCTTTTGACTATTAGGGAGGGGGGGTTCTGCTTCAGGTGCCAAAAGAACTTTACTAACCTTGGACTTTGGAGATAGGCACCATTTCCTGCTCTACCTCAGGCAGCAAAATATTTTTGGCTCTGTGCCTGTGGTCCTAGTGAGTTCGTGAGATGTAAATGGAAGACTTCCTGGCTTGTAGCACATTGCAAGGCTGCACCAGCTCTCCTTATTCAAAGTGACTTTAAGAAAGGGCAAATGAACTCTACTTGAACTCTACACTGTTGCCCCAGTAAGGTCTAAAGCACTTCTGCAGCAACCTAAAATCAACACAGAGCTTGCTTTTTATAGTCTGGTATAAACCTGAATGGGAAATACACAGAGCCAGACTCAACAGCTTGGAGAAATCTTAACAGAAGAAATTGATGCTTGTGACCATGTACATGAATACAAGACAAACAACAAGGATCTCTCAAAATGCTTAACAACTTCTCTGCCCCGCAGTTCTGCAGTTACAGAAAATCAGCACCAAAATAGTTGTGTCATGTTAACCACAGAATGTGATCATTTCATATTCCATTTTTAAAAGGCCTCTGGTTACTGATGGCCTTAATATTTTGAAGTTGCATATCGCCTTTGACCTGGCCATTATACTTCAGCAAATTACTACTTTATTGAAGGACCTTTATTTCCTGCACAAATAAACCAGTGTTTGAATTCCTGAGGAAATTCATCAAGATTTTCAAAGTGAAATATGGGCTTTGAGTCTCTTCTGTGGGAGATTTTTGCAGTCAAAACTATGGATCTGTTTCATAGATGGGACAGCGATAGTGAAAAGTCATCACAAAAGGTAGACCAAAAGGTTGGATTCAAAGTCCATACAGCTTAGTTCCTAAGCACATGTAGGTAATTTTAACTAGACTTCACGACTTCCTAGGATATCTCCCCACCACCCAAAATGCACACACCTGCTTCAGCTGAGAGGCAATTTGGAGAAGAGGCAGGGTAAGGAAGAGGATGCTTCAGCAGCCCCTTTGCTGTCCACAGAATCAGTGCTTGGTGACTGTGCTGCCCCAAATCCTCCTGGTTGAGCTTCATGAGGTTCCAAGCACATGTTTGTGAGGATAAGCACACACTTTGTACCCAGTGCAGAGGAAGCAGTTAGACCTGAATTTATTTTTCTCCCATGAATTCTTCTCTGCAAATGTTGGAATTCAAATACTAAATATTGACAGATATTCCCTGGATATTGAAAGACTAGATGAATATTTGATATCTTTATTTTACATCCAGCAGCATTTCATTTCATTATTTTATCTTTCTCTTAGAATCTTGGTCTTAATATTTAAAAGGTGATACTTGAGGGAATTTGATAGTTGTCATGCAACAGCATTTAATATTTGACAGAATGTGCTACTCAGCATGCAATAGTACTTAGTATCAATAGTATTTGTGACACCTCGTGGGGTTTCATTTTTTTATATCTCAATATTAAAACAAGAAAAAGATGTTAATAATTCTAAAGCACTGAAATTCCATATTTGAAGGGGAAATCACTTTCAAAATTCTACTTTGCAAATTCAAAATTATGCATTCAGAATTCAAATGATGAAGTACAGCATTATGGTGATTTTTAAAATACAGTGGTACCTCTGGTTACGAACTTAATTCGTTCCGGAGGTCCGTTCTCAACCTGAAACCGTTCAAAACCTGAGGTACCACTTCAGCTAATGGGGCCTCCCACTGCCGCCCCACTGCCACCACATGATTTCTGTTCTCATCCTGAAGCAAAGTTCTTAACCCGAGGTACTACTTCCAGGTTAGTGGAGTCTGTAACCCGAAGTGTTTGTAACCTGAGGTAGAACTGTATTTGGAAACATTTGTTTCTGTGCTAAATATAATTAAGTCAAAACCCACAAGCTGAAGGCAGGGAAAGTTCTGTATTTCTGGAAAGAGTCATATTGTAAATATCTTTTAAAAGTAGGTAAGTTGGAGACTGTGACTAAACCTGATTTCTGATGATACATTTGCTGACTGTTAGTATGATAATATTTTCATTTCATTGTGCTGAAAAGATAATTACTTTTTCAGGGTTTAAGAACTGAATGTGTTGATCCAAAGTTAATCTCTGTGTTTTACCATTTGAGTATTATATTAGAAATATAAATGTCAATGGGCTGATGTATCATAAGATGAAAAATGTGTTATCTAAATTAAAGGAAATACTAAGAATCAGAAAATTTACTCCAGCTGTTGCATACTCTTTCTTCATCATCAAATCAGCCACTGCCACTATAGCAGAACAGAAGACATAAGAAATTTGCTAATAGGGACAGACACCTGGAGCATCTCCCCCTCTGCCTATTGCTTGTTTCTTATAATGACCTGAAGTGAATGTTTTGTTTGTTGCACTGAAAATGTTTATGATTATATGCATGATGTTGCAGTAATGGGGTTGACACACCAGTAATAGAGTTGACATTTTTCTGAAAGAAAGAAAAAAATGTAAGAGGGTTTTCCCTTAATATATCCCCATCATCCCCATCATGTTGCTGACACAATAAACACTCATATAACAGTAAATGCTTCAGGAATGTGGTAGGAAAAAAGAAATCAGTTGTATACTTGAACTTTATTCAGAAGTCAAGGCAACAACTTCTTCACTATTAAATCACAGTAAATCTAATCCATGTTCCCTGGTCACACCTGCTTAAAAAGGAGAACTGCTGGGATAAGCCAGGCGTCTCGTCCTGTCTAGATGCTCCTAGACCTTATCATGAGGTGAAGCAGTCACCTTAAGTAGTGGGTTTTAGGAGGTCATATTCATTTTAAAACAAATTAATAACTGGAACAAATGTGGTTCATTCACATATTTCATTTCTAGCAAAGGAATGAATGCTACAGTCATGAATGGATATGTTAATTGAACTGGATATATTAATTTATTTCATTCAGAATTTGTTAGTTTTCTTTTTTTTTTTTTTTCCTTCCAGGCAGTCAGAGTAGGTCAGATAAAGGCTGCTGGGTAGATCCTGATTCCATGGGTCTCGACTATGAGCAGCATGGTGAATATGTATCTCAACTAGGGTTCTCTGTATAACAGGAGAGTCATTATTGCAGGTGGAGAGTCTGAGGAACTGAGAAAAATAATAGTGTTTAGAGACAAAGTTCTAAGCCTAACAGACAAAATAAAAACTGACAAATCGCCAGGTTTGGATGGCACCCACCTAAGAGTTCCCAAAGAACTCAAATGTGAAATTCCTGATCTTCTAATAAAAATATGTAACATCCCTAAAATCAGGTTCTACACCTGAGGATTAGAAAGTGGCCAATGAAACAACAATTTTTAAAAGGGAATAATGTCTGTCCCAGGAAAACTGGTGGAAAGTATGGTTAAAGATAAAATAACCAAGCATATTGAACAATTTCTTTCTTATAAACATCGAATTGCTATCATATCACCTCTCAGTCTTGTTGGGATGTGATTCAGTTATGGTCCACTGTCCCTCAGACCATGTGGTGGGCCAGACTATATTTTTTTTTGGGGGGGGGGAATGAACGGATTCCTATGCCCCACAAATAACCCAGAGATGCATTTTAAAGAAAAGCACACATTCTACTCATGTAAAAACACGCTGATTCCCAGACCGTCCGCGGGCTGGATTTAGAAGGCGATTGGGCCGCATCCGGCCCCTGGGTCTTAGGTTGCCTATCCCTGATATTGAAGAATAAGCCTTGCTGAAGCAGAGCCAGCATGGCTTCTGCAAGGACAAGTCCTGTCTCATGAATCTAACAGAGTTGAGTGTGTTAACAAGCATATAGATAGAAGTGAGTTTGTTGGCATAGTGTACGTGGACATTCCAAAAGCTTTTAACAAAGTACCTCACCAAAGACTCCTGAGGAAGTTTAGTGGTCAAGGAATAAAGGGATGTCACCCTGTGGATCATGAACTGGTTATGTAACAGGAAGCAGAGAGTGAACAGGTCTCTGAATAGAAGATAGAAAGTAGAGTCCTGGAAGAATTGGTATTGGGACCTGTGCTTTTTAACTTGTTCATGGATTATCATTGAATAATGGAATTCTACAGCTGGAAGGGATCCCCAGGGTTATCTAGTCCAACCCCTCTGCAATGAGGGAATCACAGCTAAATAATTCCATAATTCCATCCTGACACCCAACCTCTATTTAAAAATATCCAATGAAGGATAATCAACCGCCACCTTCCAATGTAGTCCATTCCACTGTCAATCAGCTCTTTAAATTATTTAAATTATTTCAGTTATAAAGAAATAAAGTGCCACAAAGGAGGGAAGGGGGAGTGGGGGGGACACAAAGATGTTTATAAGAAAGAAAATATATATATACAAAAATGCAATGTAATATACTCCCATACATTCTTACATAAATTGATATGTTATTATCCTAATACATATATAGATATTAATAGCCTAGTACATTCTGTATAAACTCATTCCAAATGTTGTCATATTTATCCAAACAAAGTCTACGTCTGTAAGCAGTATTCTCTAGAGCAGCAGAAAACAAGCTTGTGACAGTCCTTCAGTTACTTGAAGATTGCTATCATATCACCTCTCAGTCTTGTTGGGATGTGATTAGCTGCTAAGAGGGAATATATTTAGGGTTGCCATACATCTGGAATTTCCCCAACTTATCTGGAATACTGCTGACTCTAGCAGTATCTGGGTGGAAATCAGCAAAAAATGTCAGAGAAAATATGAACGTATGGCAGCCCATATCGGCAGTCCCGTTTTTACCGATTTCCCCTAAAAATTGCCTTTTTGAGATTTTGCCCCCCAAAAGGAGCTCAATAACTTTGCCCCCTTAAAATAGCAAAGTGCTATCCCTTCGCAGCTTAAAGGGAAGCTAAGATAGCCTAGTTTTAGCCTTTTAGTATTAGTAATCCAGGATGCTTTAAGGCATTTAGGGCATGTATATTCCTGGTATTTCCTCCTTTTCTCCACCTTAAAATAATAATCACATATAAATAGTCTTGTAAAAGGTAAAAAATAACATTTACTCACTCAGAATATGTCTTGAAGAATAATGGGTACAGTAGCTTGATGCAGGCAGGCTTATTTTTATTTTTTTTAATAATAATTTTTATTAAGTTTTCCATTTAACAATCCAATCATAGCACATTAATTATTCCAAATTATACCAATACATATCATAAAGTCCAAATATTTTGCCAAATTATAAATTTTTGTTGGGGGTTCCCATGCTTCGAGTTCAGTAGGGTCCGATCTTCTCATATTTCTGCTGCTTTTAGTGTTCACCAGTCCCATCTTTCAATCTTCTTGTTGTTATCCTTTTTCTTCTTAATAGCCTCTGAGTTGTTTCCACAGGCGAGTTAAAGTAAGCAATATTATGCGAACTATGTATTATTATTAAACAATATTATGTGAACTTTGTAAGGCTCTCTCTTTTTTAAAAAAGCTGGTAAGTCTTTTGTTTGCAATAAATCCTCACACGCTGCTATTTGTGCCGAATCCATCCAAAAGTCCTCCTCGGGTGGCAGACACCATCTTTCTCAGTTCCAATGAAATAAAATCTAGGCATTTGCTCATTAATTTTCCCATACAAGTTGCACCATAAATTAGCCTTTCCAGAGAAGATTTGCCAAGTCGAACTTAGAATACAAGCATGATAACAAAGTAATGGCTCGCCTCCCCCTATGACTGTTAATCTCTGCAACGTAGTCTGTCTCATAATGGCGGATCCCAATTAAAAACTGTGCCACAGGAGAGCCTTTTATTTTATTTTCAGATATTTCAAAAAACAAAGGCTTTAGTTGATATTTTTATTTCCACACAGTTTATTTTCCAATCTCACTTGCTATAGGTTGTTTTGATGGTTCTTCTGGGGGGGGGGGTTGTTAGGTAATATCGTAATAAGAAAAGAAGAAGTCCCCCCCCCTTCCATTCCGTTTCAACATACCGTCTTAGATGTTGTTCTTTAATGTTATCTTCTTTCCAGTCCAATCCATCACTCTTAACTTCTCAGTGGCAGGCTTAATTAGCAGCTAACGTTCCCTTTTCTTCGCTCGAAGCATGTGCAATAACTCTTATATCCAATTTTTTATCTTAAGAAATGCAACTTGGGTCGCTCTCGGAGACAGCGTCCGGGAGATCCGAGCTCGCTCGAGGGCTTTCCGTTCACTGCCCTCACCCCCTCCTTCTTTCGAACTCAGGGTTGATTTATGGGCAACCAGGGACGAGGCTGCATCTTCCCTTCCACCGGGAAGAAAAATGGGAGGCTGATTTACTCCCATCTCAGCCCCTTAATGACCTCGTGTGAGCTGGAGAGATGGTATTGTCGGCCATCTTCCAAGGTGCCCCTAGCGGAGCCCCGATGCAGGCAGGCTTATAATGGTAATTAAGTTACTAAAATATACTAAGTCTAGCTTTAAAGTGGATGTTCTTACGTTGTAGGCATGGTGAAGAAGAGCAGAAAAAGAGGGAGCCCAGGCAGGGAGGAGCAGATATAGACACACCCTCTTCCTGTCAGGGCACAAAAGGGAAGTGACGTCACAGACTTCTCTAGCAGGAAAGCTCTGTGAGCCTCAGCCCTTCCTGTGCCTCTCTGGCAAAACATGAATTGTTGGTTTGACTGCAATTTAAACAGTGCTTTTTTCTGGGGGGACACAGGGGGACACATTTCCCTGAACATTTTGTGAATCTAAGTTTGGCCTCGTTGAGGGGCAGTATTTCAATATGAGTAGGAAAATTTAAGAAAAAACCCCCACTGAATTTAAATATCCCACAAGCCTCCTCTTCTTCAGATTAAACATACCAGCCTCCTCAGTAGAAGATAGTTATTTATTTATTTATTTACTTACTTACCACCTTTTCCCTTCCAAGGAGCTTGAGGTGGTGTGCTGGCTCTCCTCCTCCCCATTAGGCTAAGAGATGGTGACTGGCCCAAAGTCACCCAGTGAACTTATTGCTTGAGTGGGGATTTGGAGAACCATGCTTATGACTAGGACTGGAGGGGGAGGACTGAAAGAATGGTTTTAACAAGAGATTGTAAATTGCCAATTTTAAAACATAAATATTTAAAGATCATCTTCTACCACAGGAGCCTGCAACCTATTAAGCTATTCTGTGCAGCAAATGGAAACCACTACCCACAGGCCTAATTAAACCCATCAGACCTGTCCATTTGGCCAGCAAGGTCATCTCAGCCAAGCCATGCCCACCTGCCTGTCATGGACTGGTTGGATGCAGAGGACTGCTGGGAGGAAGCAGCTGGGGAATCCCCAGGGAAAGAAGCTTCAGAGCCAGGAGACTAGTGGTGGGACAATGCTGAGTGGTCAGAGGGAGCAGACTGGCAAGAGGAGGTGTTGGAAGCTGAAGAGGTAACAGGGCTTAGTGAGCGGGGGGAGTATGTGGCAGAGAGAAGACCAGAAACAGACGCAGAAACTGAAGCAGGGGAGGAGGGAGGCCAAGAGGCAGAGATGACTCAGGCTGGTGAAGAGTCATGGGTGTCTCCCACTTCCGCAGTGACAAGGTCCCCTCTCCCCTGGTCTCACAGGACCAAAAGAGGCATGAAAAGAGCAAAGGAGAGGTTGGCTTCAGGCAGGTACAGTTTCTGATTGCTTGGGGAAAACCCTGGAGCAGAGGGAACTTAGATGGCTGTAGGGAGGCAGATACTTTCAGTCTTGACAAGTGATCCATGGGACAAGACATACTGGGGGTGAGCTGCTGTGCTCATTAGGCCTGACACTTCGTCAAGTCTGTGCAGATTGTGTTCTTGCTAATAAAAATTAACTCCAACTTGCATGGTGTGATTTACTGCTGGCTTGCTTCTGACACTGCCCCACTTCTGATGCCATGTCAGGTTTGTGGCAGATAAAGATGCAACTTTGCCAAAAAAAGGTTTGCAAGCAACACCATATAGCTGATTTTCAGAGGTTTGGAAAGCACTGTTCCTTTGTGGTTTCCTTTCAAACTGTGTGGGCAAAGGATGATGGGTCACCTGGGGTCATTGTGACATCAGGTGACTGATGGTTGGATGGTGCTACCAAGCTGTCAAACTTAGCTATTTGGAGAGGTAAGGATCCAGTCCATTGGCTGGATGTAGCGCCACACTCCTGTTCTATGGAGAAAGTAGGTGGAGAAGGGGTCTGCAAACCAAGCCTTATGATGAATGGTTGAGGGAGCTGGGGGTGTTTAGCCTGGGAAAGAGGAGACGGAGAGGAGATAGGAGAGTCACCTTCAATTATCTAAACTGCTATCACATGGAGGAGGGAGCAAGCTTGTTTCTTCCTGCTCTGGAGGGTAGGACTTAAACCAATGGCTTCAAGTTACAAGAAAGGAGATTCCAACTAAACATCAGGAAGAGCTGTTCGACAGTGGAACAGACTCCCACGAGAGGTGGTGGACTCTCCTGCCTTGGAGGTTTCTAAGCAGAGGCTGGATGGCCATCTGTCATGGGTGCTTCAGCTGAGATTCCTGCATTGTTGGAGTGACCCTCAGAGGTGACTGACCCTTCTAACTCTCAGAGGTGACTGGTCCCTTCTAACTCTACAATTTTATTATTTCTATGATTCTAACACTAGAGCCCAATGAAGCTGAATACTGGAAGCAGGGGTAACAACTTGAATAAAATATAGGGGGGGGAGCGCTGCCCTGCCAATTGATCACACAATGCGGCACATACACATCATTTGAATGGCAATGCCCATTAACTTTGGGGGTGCCTGGCCTCTCAAATATTTTATTGAGGGGGCAAAGACCCCCTTGGCCTCTAGGAGTTGGTTCCTATGATTAGAAGATTCAGGACAGACAAAATACAGTACTTTTTCATGCAGCACATATTTAAAACCATGGAATTCACCCTCCCAACAGGCAGTGGTGGCCACTAAGCTGGACTTTGAAAAAGAGGGTAAGACAGATTCGTGGAAGACAAGGCTTTTAGTGGCTACTAGTCGCAATGGTCGTGCTTTGCCTCCATGGTCAGAGGTAATATGCTTCTGAATATCTCTTGCTGGAAAACTCAGGAAGGGAGAGAGTGCCGCTGTTGCCCTCAGGGCCTGTTGGCAGGCTTCCCACAGGCATCTGGTTGGCAGCTATGAGATGGGACACTTGCCTGACTGAGAAGGGCTCTTCTTATGCTCTTATTTCATCCATTATGAAGACCCAGAGCAGGATTGTCAGGCAGCGTATTGCCTGACTGGTGCTCAGTTGCATTCTGCTGTGGCCTCAGGAGTGGGGTGGGAAGCAGTCCCGGTGTTTTATAAAAGAATTACAACAGATATGTGTCATTTTGGTGGGTGTGTTTCTGAAATGATCCTACAGTGGTACCTCGGGTTACATACGCTTCAGGTTACAGACCCAGGTTACTAACCCAGAAATAGTACCTCGGATTAAGAACTTTGCTTCAGGATGAGAACAGAAATCGTGTTCTGGTCGTGTGGCGGCAGCAGGAGGCCCCATTAGCTAAAGTGGTGCTTCAGGTTAAGAACAGTTTCAGGTTAAGTACGGACCTCCGGAATGAATTAAGTACTTAACCCGAGGTACCACTGTATTGAAGACAGGAGTGCCTGGCGTGCTCTGGTCCATGGAGTCACGAAGAGTCGGACACGACTAAACAACAACAACCACTGTATCAATGTATTTTTTATGCTTTTTATTTATGAACTGCTTTCCCACTTTAAATGATTCCTAAAGCAGCCAGTATAAATTAGAAGTACTTGGGGCTACAGCTGAGTGGCAGGTGGCAGCCCTCCTGAGAAAGGCTGTCGTCACGTTTCTTTCCAATCCATGGCATCTGAACATACGAGGAACTAAAGTGAGAATCCTGGATGAACAGGGAACATAATGTATGGAAAACCCTATTCTACCACAAATGTAATGATAAGTGTATATGAGTGGCTTCATTCAGTTCATAAATCTTTGTGGCTGAAAGAATAGCCATGGAGTCACACTCTCGGCTGCAGCTCATATCTCTGATTATGCTCTCCAGATTATCACAGACGCAAAAAGAACAAAATGTGTTATCACAGTATTCATTCGCATGCTTTTATGTGTAAACTTTCAGTGGAAAGTTATTTATGAGGACTCCTGCCTCTGTATTTTGGGCAAAAAAAGAAAAGAAACCCTGAAATAATTAGGTCACAAGCACTGTTTTTTGATGTACTGTGAAACTGAATGGTTAAATATAATTGCTCTCCAACTGTAGGACATTTGTTTGTAGCTTGGCTTTTTACAGTTCCAACAATAAACAGAGTACTGTACATTTATCTTGTGAACATAATCCAAGCTATGGGCTACATATGAGAAACATCATGCTACAGAGGTTTATGAATTAAATCATTTCAGAGGGTGAATTCATCCATCAATGCAAAATACAATATATGAAGATGGCCTAATAAGGTATTTTCTTTTGCATTCAAGTTTGTTTGTTTGTTTGTTTGTTTGTTTTTATTTCAACAATTTCAACACTGCTTTATCACAGTTGTCTGTAAGCAGTGTATAGGAGACCCAATGCAATAAGGCTAAAAATGTGTTAAAACTAACAAACCAAAATTCAATCAAAAAGCTATTGGAACAGCCTCAGAGAAAATGCCAGTTCAAAGGAGCTCAAGACATCTGACAGGCAAGACCTTTTTGAAATGGCAAGATGGTGATTTCTCAAGGTTCTGTTTTTCTATCCTTTCCATAGAGAGAGCTAATTAACTTTCTTTCAGGTTCCCAAATTTAAAGCAAAATATGAACCGTAGAAATGTCATAATTAATTAGAAGTCTAACACTAGAATGAGCACCACACAATTGTTATATGAGTTGAAACAATGCAGAGAACAAACATGGCAGTTGTGCAAGCAGATGTTGTGCAACTGTCCTGGGTACATTTTTAGGACAAGGGTGTTGTCTTTCAAACATCTGTATGCAGCTGTACATTGCTGAATACTGCAACTGTCACACCTCCTCCTTCCCCTTGTTTATGAAAACGCAGAGATCCGGTTTTGAATTCACAAATACAGTTCATACAAAAAAGCTGATCTTTTTTGTCCACAGAACATTTTTTCCTTGAAATTAGCTATGCTATTTGTCAAAATATCAGAAACTTGGCAGAATTCTTAAACTAACCTTTTTCGTTAGCTGCATTAACAAGCCAGTCTGTTGCTCCCCAGCTAGACAATAGTGAAAGAAAGCAGCTAATGATTAGTGAAACCGGTTTGTCATCTTGTCTATATGAGAATGAAATAAATATTAATCCTGCACTGCAGATGGTTGAACTAGATGACCCTTGGGATCCCTTCCAACTTTACTTTTCTATTATTCAGATGGGAGGGGTATAAATAATAAAATTAATATGATTATGATTATAGTTGGCCCCTAGCTGGCTATGCCCCACTGCTGCCAACCACCAACCACCATGCCTCTTCACCAAGGACTGGACTTCCCATGGGAAGTCAAGGGAAGATAAAGGACCCTGGATGGTTAATTCCAGTGAAAGGCGACTATGGGATTGCAACGTTCATCTTGCTTTCAGGCTGAGGGAGCAGACAGCTTTCCAGGCCATGTGGCCAGCATGATTTAACCGCTTCTGGTGCAGCAGAACACTGTGACGGAAACCAGAGTGCATGGAAACGCCATTTCAAACTGCTAGGTTGGCAGGAGGCGGGACAGAGCGACGGGAGCTCACTCTGTTGCAGGAGTTCGAACCACCAACCTTCTGATCAGCAAGCGCAAGAGGCTCAGTGGTTTAGACCACAGCGCCACCCGCATCCCTTTTTACTTTCCATGGTATCCTAGCCTCACCCATAGCAGCCAAGCCATCCCACAGTTTAAGCAAAATGCAGACCACAGCTGCCAAAATGAGGGCAGGGCAGCAAAAAGAGCCAGGCAGGTGTCTGGGGGCATGTCCAGAAGAACTTTGTATCACGAGGCATTAAGAATGATGCTTATCAATTCCCCTCTTTATGGCCATATAAGAAGACATGGAACTAGAATGCTTTGCAGGAATCATTTCGAAAGCTTGTACACATGAGTTCTGAAAGAGTTGAAGCTGTTTCTGTCCAGCCAGAACTATTGTAGAAATGCAGAATCAGTAGAATGGAAAGTGTATGCCCTGTGCGTGGCAGGTGTTACCCCTTAGAGATGCGTGGCCTTGAGAGGTGAGAGCATGAGGCAGCTGCAGTTTCCTGACTCATCCCTTTGATCCTGATGGGAGGCTCTTAGGCAGGGGTCAGCAACGTTTTTCAGCAGGGGGCCGGACCACCGTCCCTCAGACCATGTGGTGGGCCGATTGGGGGGGGGGTGAACGAATTCCTATGCCCCACAAATAACCCAGAGATGCATTTTAAATAAAAGGACACATTCTACTCATGTAAAAACACGCTGATTCCCAGACCGTCCGTGGGCTGGATTGAGAAGGCGATTGGGCCGCATCTGGCCCCCAGGCCTTAGGTTGCCTACCACTGCCCTTAGGACTCAGGTGGGCATGAGCAATGCACCAGTTCGCTTACTCAGCAGGAGGCAGGCTATTAATGTGAGAGCTGGAAGCACTGAGCAGGAGACCCAGAGGAGAGATCCAGATTGGTACTATGTGACAAAAGTTCCAGCAATCTGTGGGCCCAGACCCTGAGGGATAGCTCAGTCAGTAGAGCAAGAGGCTCTTAATCTCAAGGTCATGGGTTTGAGCCCCACCGAGGGCAAAAGATTCCAGCGTTGCACGGGGTGGACTAGATGATCCTCATGGTCCCTTGCAACTCTGCAGTTCTATGATCCAGCGGTTGTCATTCCTAGGAAGGAATTATTAGCAACTGGAGGGGCATAAGAATTATTATCTTGATGCTTTATTCTTGTTGTGCATTAATATGATATAGCCTGGTAGCTTTATACTTGCTGTGCAACCAATAAAGCCCATAATCTTTGTCCATAAGAGTGTTAATTGCCTCCAAATCCAAAAGAGCCACTGTCTTTGGCAGAGGAGGAGGAGGAGGCAGGATTTCTGCACAAGTGCTGCTAAAGAAAGACCTACATTGGCTCCCAGGACGTTTCCGAGCACAATTCAAAATGTTGGTGCTTACCTTGAAAGCCCTAAACGGCCTCGGCCCAGTATACCTGAAGGAGCGTCTCCACCTCCATCTTTCCAGACACTCAGGTCAACAATAATTGATAACCAGTGAGTGTCAAATCCTTATCATTGATATTTCACTCTTCTTCCACACAGCACTTTCAATCTGCTTGCAGAATTAGATGTGAATTGCCATTTTCTATTTGAGGCCTTGAAGTCATGTCTTCCTTTTCCTGCAGAGCAGTGTCCAGCTCTCCAGAACTTTGGTTGTGTGGTTTTCCGCTTGAGTCATGTGAGCCTGAGGCCCACCAAGTGTACTTCAGGCAGCTCCTGATACAGGGAAATTGAAAAAGCTGATAAATGCATTGGGGACATCTGAAAAGGAATGTTAACTTGCTGAACAACTTTGAAAAGTGCTGTCAGAATTAAACCACTTCATCAAGGAAGAGCCCGGACACTGAAATCCAGCGCCAAAGGCCTTCTGCAGTTCCCTCTCTGCGAGAAGCCAAGTTACAGGGAACCAGGCAGAGGGCCTTCTCGGTGGTGGCACCCGCCCTGTGGAACGCCCTCCCACCAGATGTCAAAGAGAAAAACAAGTACCAGACTTTTAGAAGACATCTGAAGGCATCCCACTTTAGGGAAGCTTTTAATGTTTGACAGACTATTGTATTTTAATATTTTGTTGGAAGCCACCCAGAGTGGCTGGGGAAACCCAGCCAGATGGATGTGGTATACATAAATTATTATTATTATTATTATTATTATTATTATTATTATTATTATTATTATTATTATTAACATCCTTCCTCTTCTTGGAAGATGGAGGAGGGAGAGTGAGAACAAAAGAGCAGGAAGTCAGGAGTTCCCCAGTTCAGCATATCAGACCAGCTTTATAGCAGGAGCAGCCTGAACCAGCAGCCAAGAGCAGCTTCCACCTCACAGCTCCATCTAGAGCAGGGAGCAGAAGAACCCGTGGGAAGGGTTCCTCGTGAGCAGTAAGAAAGGGTTTAGAAGAGTCTCCCAGATCTCCCACTGAACTTTCCCAAGAACAGCAGAGTGACAAAGCATCTCATCTCTCAACCACTTTCTTCTGTCCAGTCTCCTGCTGCTTCATTCAGCAGAGGCTCTGCACAGGGGCTGGCGAAGGTCAGCACTATCCCTGCAGTCTTGAACCCTAAACTGCTGAGCCCCATGGCAGCTCCAGGGTGTTGCCTCCACTTGGCCCCATCTTCTCTCTTGTGGAGACTGCCATGGCACAGAACATGATGCCACAGGACATTTTTTGTTTAAAAAAACCACACCCAAATCCTATGCTGAATAAGAGATGGAAACATAAGAGTGAAATATTTAACAGATGGGTGCAGCACTTTCTCATATGCCATAAAAGGAAAGAAAGAAACAGAACAGAGATGAGGAGGAAGCATCTCTGGTAATAAGAAAAATGAGATTTATGAGAGAATTTAAATTATTTGAGGAAGTAACTGCAAGAACACAAAAGAAAGTGAAATAATTTTTGAGTGAACCACAGAGGATTAGATGGTGAATCTAGGAGAAGATGAGGAAGAGAACAAGAAGGAAAAGTATGCAGAACAGTTAAAGGTTAAGAGGGGGGAATATTTTAAATCCAAACAAAAGTTCAAAGCTGTGAAAGGATAAAACAGGCTGTGAGAAATGTATAAAGCATCATTATAGCAACAGAGCATAATCTGCAAAGGGTTTATATTGGTAAACTGAAGGCAAGAAAAGTGGAGTTCATCTCAGAACAGAAAGAATGTCCTGTGAAACAGAGAAGAATGGCAGAGGGCATGGAAGGACTGAACTGGATATTTAGAAGTAATGCTTAGAAACTATTTAGAGTTAGTTAAAGCATAAGTGGGGTCTGCCACAAAATGTTGTGTGGAGGAACCTTCCCCTCATTCCGCTGTAATTCTGTCACCAACATCCCACACCTGCAGCACCTTTGGAGAACAGCTGGAAGTAACCACAAAGAACAGATCCACACCCAACACACATGTAATTTTTATTTCTTTATATTTATTCAGAACACATGATGTCCCCCAAAGTATCCTGGGAATAGTAGCTTACCTCTCACAGAGCTACAATTCCCAGCACCCTTCACAAACTACAGTTCCCAGGATTCTTTGGGGAAGTCATGTGCTTTGATTGTATGGTGTGGATCTGCCCCTTGTCTCTTGCTCTGTCAAGGGATTTAAAGATATAAGCACAGTATTCGGGACTGCAAGGTGACAGCACTCTTTCAAAAACGCCATAGAACACTGTCTCTAAAGAAAACAGTAGGATTAATATGCATGTAATTAGCAACAGTGATTCAGAACATAAAGGTAGTCCTGCTGGACGAGGGGAAATATTTATCTTTCACCATCCTGCATCCTGTTGTGGCCAGCCAGATATGTCCAGAAATCCACAATCAGGATATGGGAGCAAATGTTGTTTACAGTGGTACTTCAGGTTACATACGCTTCAGGTTACAGACTCCGCTAACCCAGAAATAGTACTTCGGGTTAAGAACGTTGCTTCAGGATGAGAACAGAAATCGTACTCCAGCGGCGCAGCAGCAGCAGGAGGCCCCATTAGCTAAAGTGGTGCTTCAGGTTAAGAACAGTTTCAGGTTAAGAACGGACCTCCAGAATGAATTAAGTACTTAATCCGAGGTACCACTGTATTGCCATCATTTTCTGTTCAAAGGCACAACATCTCTGAACCTGGAGGTTCCATTTTGGCTTTTGCGTTTAGTAGCTATTGATGGTTCAGTGTACTATCTAATCCTCATTTAAAGCCATATAGATTGGTCATTATTATCATCACAAACTGGAGCAGTGAATGTGTGCTATGCAACAAAGCACTTGATCAGGCCACTCTCAGCCTCAACAGGGGGGTGGGGGTGCTAGCACCTTTCTCCAGAAATAGTCATGTACAGTAATCCTATTTTTAGGGTAGGGTATAAGTGTGCTGTCCTCTTGAAATCAATAGCCATATAGTCCTACTTGTGTGCCTGTTGCAGATCTAAAGCTGTGGAAGTGAAAAGGTAAGCCTGTCTCACATTCTGCCCCTCCCCAAGCTGCTTCTTTGTTTGTAGGTTTATATTGGCCTTGATCAGCTCTGACCCGTGCTGGCTTCCACCTAGTGATCACAATGAGAAAGAAATTCCTCTCCCATTAGTCCTTAGTTGGCTGGGTTCCTTTGTGGGTTGTTGTGGTGTTTTGTGTTGCTGTTTGGGGTTAAAGGCCATTATTTATTTCAATGCGGAGATAATTCTGTAGAAAATACATCCATGGTGATGACCACATCAGTGCCATTTTTAGACTTACAGCTAAGGACCCAGTGAATTTTATTTGTTGTGCTCTGGTGCATCTGTAGAGCAGAGAAGAAAGAATCCAATTACTTTGTGACAATAGGTATCAAACTCCTTCTGAAAGAGTGAAGCCTTGAACATGTGAAACAAGTACCATGGAAGCCAAGTTATTTAACTTTTATTTTTTTATATAAAAGCATTGACTTTTTCATGGAGGCTTTTATTAAGGCCAACCTGTGGAGTCTGGAGACTTCTGCGGTGTTCACAGCTATGGCTGTTGAAATAGCAGCCATCCTGTGTTTTGTTTTCTAATGTGTAATTACTGCACTAGGCCGAATAAAGGCATGTTTCAAGAAAACGACCTTCATCGTTGCTGCCAGGCTTTGTGTTGTATGTGTTGAGTTATACGCTGCTCCATTCATCAACAACAATAATTCTGCTGCCTTGGGCTTGTTAGAGCGATATTTGTTAAGCTCAATAGCGTTGCCCAAAGAGCGTAGCATTTTTCTTTCAGCTTGTTATCATATTCTAGGTAGGGTAGTTTTCTGTGCATTAGGCCAAAGAAGAGCAGGTGCCTTAAACGTGGCAAAGACTTTGGGCACGATCCAGTGTGAAGTTCTCTGGTGCAAGCCATACTGAAATGAGTGGAATCTGTGCAGGTGGATTTGTGCAGGACTTCTGACATTGTCCCATTGTCATTCTTCTCAGCCACAGAGACTTGTGGAATGAGTGGAGGCAGGGAACAAGCCCAGGAGCGGAAGCTACTGGTACTGGTAACCTCAAGACTTGATTACTGTAATACGCTTTGTGTGGGGCTGCCCTTGAATATGACCCAGAAGCTGGAATAAGCTAATGGCAACTTGCTACTCCTCAATGCAGCCGAGGGAAGCGGTGGAACAGGAGGCAGCAGTGATCAAACAGGAGGGTGTAGGCTTGTTGCCCAGAATTATTATTATTATTATTATTATTATTATTATTATTATTATTATTATTATTATTATTATTAACATGTTCAAAATCACCTTTTTTCCTGAAGGTACTCAAGCCAGCTTATATATAAAAATGAGAACTGCTAAAAACATATAAAAGGCGCATCATTAAAAAGCAATAAAATATTTTAAAAAGTAAAATTATATGCATATGTAAAATCTATTAAAACCATAGCATTAATTGTAATAAATACTGTGCAGCACCAGCCCTATTATTAAAAGCTGCCTGTTCCCAAAAGCCTGTTGGAGGAAGATGGTTTTCACCTGCCAGGAGAAAGACAAAAAGGATGGAGCCAGTCTAACTTCTCTAGGGAGAGAGTTCCAAAGTCTGGCAGCAGCCAATGAGAAGGACTCACCTTTGGCCCCACCTTTGCAGATGGGAGCGAACCTATCAGCTTCAATGGAGCACAGTCCTGAAAATCCAAGTTTTTGGGGAAAAACACAAAGGTTTTATTGAAAGATTTTCATGAATAACAAAGCTACATATAGTGTCTCTGTTTTCAGTTCATAGAGTCTTTTTTAGAGATCAGTTACATCTGGTGTGAGACATTGCTGCCATAGGCATTGTGAGTTTTGGGAGGAGAGAAAGAGGCAGCGGAGAGAAGGGGGTAGTGCCCTTTCCTTCTTTTGCATTGTGTACATGTGGAGTTTTGTGTCAGCATCACGTGAAGAGGTTCATAATCTATTCATATATTGGTTTTCATTGGCGGTGCGGGAGGTTGGTGAGCAGGCATGCCAAGTTGAGTGAGTCTCGTGAGTGAACATGCCACACCTTGTCTTTAAAGCTTGGCAGCCAGGAAAGCCCATTGGGTTCCCCCCAGTCCTGACCTTCTTGCCCTCAGGCTCCTCAGTGCCTGAACTGTGACTCCTCAGCCCTGTATCTGCTGCTGAGTCTGTATCATTATGTGCTTCAATAACAATCTTTTTTCTTACTTCCTGGTTAAGAGCCTTTGTCTGCTTGGGTTAGGCAAGAGCCAGGACAGGCAAGGGCACGTTCTCAGGTCAACAGCAACTGAAACTGATTCCATGCAACAGGACCAGATTTTATTTAAATATTTGTAGGCAGCACTTTTCATAAAATTACAGTGATTACAAAATTACAGTAACATAAATAAAAGCATAATTTAAAAACTGATTATGGAAAAGAAATTAATCATTCAAAGGTCTGTCTAAAAAATCAGTTTTCGGAAAACACCTACAAGTAGGCAAGGATAATTCCCACAGAGCCTCTACTGGAGTCAGTGTGGTGTAGTGGTTAAGAACGGTGGACTCATAATCTGGTGAACCAGGTTCGCTTCATAGAATCATAGAATCATAGAGTTGGAAGAGACCACAAGGGCCATCGAGTCCAACCCCCTGCCAAGCAGGAAACACCATCAGAGCACTCCTGACATATGGTTGTCAAGCCTCTGCTTAAAGAGCTCCAAAGTAGGAGACTCCACCACACTCCTTGGCAGCAAATTCCACTGTCGAACAGCTCTTACTGTCAGGAAGTTCTTCCTAATGTTTAGGTGGAATCTTCTTTCTTGTAGTTTGGATCCATTGCTCCGTGTCCGCTTCTCTGGAGCAGCAGAAAACAACCTTTCTCCCTCCTCTATGTGACATCCTTTTATATATTTGAACATGGCTATCATATCACCCCTTAACCTCCTCTTCTCCAGGCTAAACATGCCCAGCTCCCTTAGCCGTTCCTCATAAGGCATCGTTTCCAGGCCTTTGACCATTTTGGTTGCCCTCCTCTGGACACGTTCCAGTTTGTCAGTGTCCTTCTTGAACTGTGGTGCCCAGAACTGGACACAGTACTCCAGGTGAGGTCTGACTAGAGCAGAATATAGTGGCACTATTACTTCCCTTGATCTAGATGCTATACTCCTATTGATGCAGCCCAGAATTGCATTGGCTTTTTTAGCTGCCGCGTCACACTGTTGGCTCATGTCAAGTTTATGGTCAACCAAGACTCCTAGATCCTTTTCACATGTACTGCTCTCAAGCCAGGTGTCACCCATCTTGTATTTGTGCCTCTCATTTTTTTTGCCCAAGTGCAATACTTTACATTTCTCCCTGTTAAAATTCATCTTGTTTGTTTTTGCCCAGTTCTCTAATCTGTCAAGGTCGTTTTGAAGTGTGATCCTGTCCTCTGGGGTGTTAGCCACCCCTCCCAGTTTGGTGTCATCTGCAAATTTGATCAGGATGCCCTTGAGTCCATCATCTAAGTCATTGATAAAGATGTTGAATAAGACCGGGCCCAAGACAGAACCCTGTGGCACCCCACTAGTCACTCTTCTCCAGGATGAAGAGGAACCATTGATGAGAACCCTTTGGGTTCGGTCAGTCAGCCAGTTACAAATCCACTGAGTGGTAGCATAGTCAAGACCGCATTTTACCAGCTTCTTTACAAGAATATCATGGGGCACCTTGTCAAATGCCTTGCTGAAATCAAGGTAGGCTACATCCACTGCGTTCCCTTCATCTACCAGGCTTGTAATTCTGTCAAAAAACGAGATCAGGTTAGTCTGGCATGACTTATTTTTCAGAAATCCATGCTGACTATTGGTGATCACAGCATTCCTTTCTAGGTGCTCACAGACTGTTTGCTTAATGATCTGCTCCAGAATCTTCCCTGCTATTGATGTCAGACTGACTGGGCGGTAATTATTTGGGTCCTCTCTTTTCCCCTTTTTGAAAATAGGGACAACATTTGCCCTCCTCCAGTCTGCCGGGACTTCGCCTGTTCTCCAGGAATTCTCAAAGATGATTGCCAGTGGTTCTGAGATCACATCTGCCAGTTCATCTGGCCCTGGACTTGAATACATCTAAACTAGCCAAGTATTCTTGTACTATCTCCTTAGTTATTCTGGGCTGTGTTTCCTTTGCTGAATCATTTGCTCCAAATTCTTCAGGTCGGGCATTGTTTTCTTTATCGGAGAAGACTGAGGCAAAGAAGGCATTGAGGAGTTCAGCCCTTTCTGTGTCCCCTGTTTGCATTTCACCATCTTCTCCTCTGAGTGACCCCACTGTTTCTTTGTTCTTCCTTTTGCTACGAACATACCCATAAAAGCCTTTTTTGTTGCTTTTAACCTCTCTAGCCAGCCTGAGTTCATTCTGTGCTTTAGCTTTTCTGACTTTGTGTCTACACGTGCTGGCTATTTGTTTGAATTCCTCTTTGGTGGTTTCCCCCATTTTCCATTTTTTGTACACATCCTTTTTTAATCTTAACTCAGTTAAAAGTTCTTTAGATAGCCACCCTGGCTTCTTTAAGCACCTTCCATGTTTCTGCCTCATTGGTATTGCCTGACGTTGTGCTTTTACTATCTCCCTCTTAACAAACTCCCAGCCATCATGAACTCCCTTTCCTTTTAGTATTACTGTCCATGGGATCTCACCCAGCACTTCCCTAAGTTTTATGAAGTCGGCTTTCTTAAAGTCAAGAAATTGAGTCCTAGTATGCTTGGCTGCTCCTTTCCGCTGTATAGTAAACTTCAGAAGAGCATGATCACTCGTGCCTAATGATCCTTCCACATCTACCACACTAACCAAGTCATCAACATTGGTTAGGACCAGATCTAAAACGGCCGTTCCTCTTGTTGCTTCTCCCAATTTCTGGACAATGAAGTTGTCTGCAAGGCCAGTGAGGAATCTGTTTCACCTTATGCTCTTGGCTGAGTTTGACATCCAACAAATATCCGGGTAATTGAAGCCCCCCATTACTACTATCTCCCTTCCTTTTGCATGCTTGGCCATCTGTTCCAGGAAGGCATCATCTATGTCCTCCGTTTGGCTTGGGGATCTATAGTAAACTCCCACAATGAGATCTCTGTTATTCTTCTCTCCCTTAATTTTGACCCAAATGCTCTCACATTGGCTTTGAGGTTCTAAATCTTGGATCTCTTCACAGGTATACACATCCCTGACATATAACGCCACTCCTCCTCCTTTCTTGTCTGGTCTGTTTCTCCGAAATAGATTGTATCCCCCCATTATTACATTCCAATCGTGGGACTTATCCCACCAGGTTTCAGTGATGCCTATTATGTCATATTTAGTTTGCTGTACCAAGAGCTCAAGCTCATCTTGTTTATTTCCCATGCTTTGCGCATTAGTGTACAGACATTGAAGTCCATTAATCATTCCCCTGTGTCTCTTATTTAAGGATTTTTTCCTCCCACCACTAGGTCTGCGTGCTGTTTGCTCCATTTGGTCTATGACATTTGGATGATCATCTTCATCAGTTGATAGACTCCTACCTTCAGGAGCACTGTCTCCCTCCCCCACATTAGTCAGTTTAAAGCCCTCCTGATGAGGTTTCTGAGATTTTTGGCAAAAACATTTCTCCCAACCGTTGTGAGGTGCAGCCCATCGCTTGCCAGAAGTCCATCTTCAAGAAACTGCAGTCCGTGGTCTAAGAATCCAAACCGTTCCTGTTCCCCGCTCCTCCACCTGCAGCTGCTGGGTGACCTTGGGCCAGTCACAGTTCTCTGAAGTCTCTCAGCCCCACTCACCTCACAGAGTGTTTGTTTTGGGGCAGGAAGGGAAAGGAGAATGTGAGCCGCTTTGAGACTCCTTAAGGGGAGTGAAAGGCGGGATATCAAATCCAAACTCCTCCCCCCCTTCTTCTTCTTCTTCTTCTTCTTCTTCTTCTTCTGGCAGGAAACTCCGCAAGGCAGGGCCTGCTACACTGAAGTCTCATATCCTAAATCTCAGAGGCATGGGGAACCACCAGAAGTATTGTGGGATGTAATCCACTGAGAGCAGTCAAATACAACATTCCTTGTTTTCCTAGAGTGGACATGCAAGGGAATGTTTGGATCAGCCAGTCAGAACTTCCTGTTCCTCCTGGCCTTGGGCATCCTTACTTGCATTAACTAGTGGGTGGGTGTGACCTTTCCAGACCTGGTAAAAGGACAAGGCATGCTGCCACTGTCTCTCATTTCCATCTTCTTTTTGTCCTGCGGACTTTGTGGAATGAAGCAGTCCCCCAGGTCATCTCCCTTATGGGATAAACCTATTAGTATAAGCTTGTAACTTTAAGCCTTAAGCCTGCCTTCAGGGATCACACTGTGCTCTGCCTGGTCATGAGTAAACTTTCTTTTTATTGCTTATGAATAAGACTGTGATGTCTTTATTCTTTTAGGAGGGATTCAAGGGGTCTTACCAGGAAAATATTAGAACACATCTAAATCTGGACAAGCCAGATTGAATTGCATATTGTCTTAAGAAACTCACACGAGTTTGCAACTAGTTTTCTGCTGTGTAAATGCACTCTGCTAAGTAAAGGAACTTGCTAGTGTTAGTTAGGAAGGATATTAATAAACAATATATCTTCTCCTGCCACCCTGAACATTCCCACAAGTATGCCATCAGATGATCTCAGTGATCAAGGTAGAGCATAAGGGATCAGACAGTCATAGAATCATAGAACGGTAGAGTTGGAAGGGACCCTGGGGGTCATCTAGTCCAACCCCCTGCAAGGCAGGAATCTTTTGTCTATTGTGGACCTCAAGGTTTTGTGAATTAGCACAAGAACACAATTTGGCAAGCAGTACATCTCTTCAGGAAGGTCTTGCGAAGTGGTTGGCGTCAGGGCAGAAAGGAGCAATCCTCTCTAATCCAACCCAATCAGCTCCGCCACCCCCCATTTCTTCTTCCTCCTGCCAATCCAACCCCAATAATGCTGTGCTGCATGGCTCATGGCCCTGCCCTAGAGTTTCAGATGCCCTTATCTGAATTGTCTGTATTAGTTGGCTCTGATTTTAAATTTCACTTGTTTGCATAATCTCTATTATTTTTATTGTTTGGAAACCCACTCTGGGGTCTTTAGTGAAAATCAGTCTCAAAATCCTGTAAATAACTAAATAAAAATCAGGAGCAAAGAGAAGGGTTATAGTTTAGTGACAAAGCATCTCCTTTCCGCACTGAAGGTTCAGTCCCTGGCATATCTACATATGGTTGGGAGAGATTCTTTCTGAAAGCCTGGAGAGCCACAACCAGTCATTGTAGACATCACTGAGTAACACAGATCAATATTCTGATTGGTTAGAAGGCAGCTGGGATGGAAAGTGTGGAGAGGGGCAGCTCTCTTTACCTGTGTCCTCAGCTTGGAGGCCTTCATCCATGATGCTTCCTTGTTTAGACAGGCGTGGACAGGAGCAGTACTTTTACATTTAATTTAAGGATTGTGAAGGAGCAGGAACATACAAGAAGGGGGATTTGTTCAAGTTCCTCTGAAAAGTGAGCAAATTAGGGAACGGCCAGGAGGTTGCAGCATAATTGGTTACCACTGCACCAAACCATTCACTTTTTAATAACAACAAAAATCAATAGAACGGCTATGCAAGTGCTTAGCTCATTTGAATACTTGATTTTGTAAATTTCCCCGTATGAAGTATTTGCACAATGTATTACATTTGTTAAAGGAGATGACAGGTGTCTTAGAGGGACATCATATTGTTACACTCCACCCCAATCTCCACAGCAGTGTGAGATTCCAGGGGTGGAGGCACTTAGCAGGCTCTGTTTTTCCTTAGGAAATGGGACTGTGGTTGGGGTTGCCATGTTTCAAACAGTGAATGTTGTTGTTTAGTCATTTAGTTGTGTCCAACTCTTCGTGACCCCATGGACCAGAGCACGCCAGGCACTCCTGTCTTCCACTGCCTCCCGCAGTTTGGTCAAACTCATGTTAGTGGCTTCGACAACACTGTCCAACCATCTCGTCCTCTGTCGTCCCCTTCTCCTTGGGCCCTCCATCTTTCCCAACATCAGGGTCTTTTCCAGGGAGTCTTCTCTTCTCGTGAGGTGGCCAAAGTATTGGAGCCTCAGCTTCAGGATCTGCCCTTCCAGGGAGCACTCAGGGCTGATTTCCTTAAGAATGGAGAGGTTTGATCTTCTTGCAGTCCATGGGACTCTCAAGAGTCTTCTCCAGCACCAGAATTCAAAAGCATCAATTCTTCAGCCTTTATGGTCCAGCTCTCACTTCCATACATCACCATGGCTTTAACTATACGGACCTTTGTTGGCAAGGTGATGTCTCTGCTTTTTAAGAGGCTGTCTAGGTTTGTCATGGTTTCTACATATATAGGACCTGAGCCTAGGATGGAGGGGTTCCCAAGATTACACTCCAGCCCCCATTCTGCTCTGCCCCCCTTTCTCTAGCTTGTAAACTGCTTGCAGAACACAACTAATTTTCCTCTTGCTTACCCACTGTGATTCTGAAACTCCCCCCCCTCCCAACACTGACATTGTATTTTGCTAACTACCCACGAGTCTTTGCCTCGCTGATGGCTTTCTTGATGGATCATAACCCTGTCCTTGTTTGCTTAACATCTCTGTCATTCTCAGACTAGCTTGGCAATTTTGACACTGCTAAATTCAGCCATGCATTGATTAAATTCTAGCACTTACTAAATCTAAGCACAAACTCTGGTACCCAAAAACCTGTAACAATATAGTGTGGGGAAATGACCTAGAAACTGCTATGGAGCAGAATGGCTGACAAAGCCACTGTAGAAAGAAATGCCTTGAAAGTTGTACGTCGGTGGTACCTGCCTCCTTAGATTCTATGTAAAGTTCACAACAAAGGTTGCAGTCCTAACTGCACTTACCTGGGAGTAAACATAATTGAATTTAATAGGGCTTACTTCTAAGTAGACATTGTTGTCATTTGTGTTGGGCAAAAGATTCCTGCATTGCAGGAGGATGGTCTAGATGTCCCTCATAGTCCCTTCCAACTCTACAGTTCTATGGTTCCATATCCCACCTTTCTTCCAAAGAGCACAAGGCGGTGTGCATACTTCTCCTCCTCCCCATTTTATCCTCACAACAACCCCGTGAGGTCGGTCAGGCTAAGGGACGGCGAGTGGCCCAAGGTCACCCAGTGAGCTTCATAGCTGAGTGGGGATTTGAACCACTAGCCCATCCATGCTGGCTGCAATCAGGATTGCACAGTTAGTCCAAGATACAGGCAGCTGTATGAGGTGTCTGTGACATTTGGTAAAGGTGAAATTGTGGCAAAATTATCCCATATAAACCCTAGTTTCTCTTACTATCGTTTTGCATGGGGAATACAAAAGATCTGATGCATAAGGAATCACTGACATTTTTATTTGTGGCCACTAGACCTCCAGTTGCTAGAACTGGAAAATATTTGTTTTTGAGAACTGATTCCACCAAGTGTGGGGAAATTAACTAAATAAGTGTGGATGCACAGAGGATAAATGGCAGAATATAATTTGTATGTTATCTGGTTTTGCTTTATTACATAAGTTAATAAAAGACTATGGCTGTCATGCTCTGAATATACATGGACAATTGTGGAAAGGTTTCCTAAAAACAAACAAACAAAAACGCTTTTACAACACTTGCAATTACGCACTCCTGTGTTATTTATATCATTGTGACAAAAATGGATGATGTTAACTGCCTCGACTTGTAACATGCAGCTTATTCTGTTTACCTGGGGGGGGGGGATATTATCCACAAACTGTCTTTTACCTTTTCTGCAAAAGTGCAACATAGAAAATGAATATGTTTCCTTTTTTAAAACAAAATTTATATATCACTTGATGGTAGTAAAGCCGCTAAGTGGTTTACAAGAAGTATTAAAATTATCAACAAAAAGGGTTAAAAACAATTTAAAACATAAAATAACAGTAAGAAAGATCAAAGCATGTCAACTAACAAGAAGGATCTGAATGATTTGGAACATGTATTTCTGCTACTGGCTGCCTCTGGCCAGATGACCCTTAACTCAAGCCACCCTTAACGGCTGATAAATTGGGTCATCTTTTGATTCCTGTCTTGTTTTGAGCGTGCGTGTTCTCAAGAACCAATTATTTATTTTGTTTATGCACTGCAAATCTTGAACCCTCAAAGTCTGCTGTGCATAAATTGGATAAACAATTGGCTGCTTCCTTTCTTTTCCAATAGGGCAAGGTGGGGAACACAAGGCCTGCGATCGCATCCCCCCAGGGGTCTCCCCAGGCCAGGTACCCTCTCACCAGCCCTGCTCTGCATTCCCTCTTCTTTTGCTGGGCTGAAATGTCAATCAGATGACCCTCGAGGTTCCCTTCCAGCTCTACAATTCCATGGTTCTATGATAATGTGCTCATCCATCCTGTTGCTTAATGTAGATAGTACATTTCTTGTACATCCATTGATTCTCCAACTCGATATGACATTCTCCTCTAAATCATTTCCTTCCCACATTTTATCCTTTGTCAATTCAGATTTCCCCATACCTTCTCCTTTTCAGAGTATCCCTTCAATGAGATGAGAAAGGCTTCCTAGGCTATAAGAATTCTTTCTTTCTTTCTTTCTTTCTTTCTTTCTTTCTTTCTCTCTCTCTCTCTCTCTCTCTCTCTCTCTCTCTCTCTCTCTCTCTCTCTCTCTTTTCTTTCCTTCCTTCCTTCCTTCTGATTTAGCTACCTATATGTCTTCTTTTTCTTTGAAGAACCTATACACACACTTTTCTTTCTGCATTAGCAGTATTCACAAGGTACCGTACTCTTGTTCCAGAGGACATAAAGTGGTTTGACTACTAGTGAAATTCTCCCTCTCCTGAATATTTTTACACGTGGGTGTGTCTGCCACTATTTTTGCATGCATCTGCATGCTCTTTATGCAATGGGGCTTTCAGTGTCATGGTGGAAGGTGCAGTCGGTTACTCTCTGTTTGTATGATAAAGTTTGTGAGATGTAACATAAGCAGTCAAATAAGCTTCCTGTTTGCCCAGAGTGAACACGCAGGGGGGTGTTACTCCAGCCAGGACGACTTCCTGTCACACCTGGTCTGGAGCTTCCTCCCCCTGTGTGAGACCAGGTAGGTGGGTGTGACCCTGGGAGACCCCATAAAAGGGGCTGGTCACACAGCCACCTCCGTCTTCTTCCTCCTGATGCCATGCTCTCTTGATACTGATATTTTGCTCTCAGCCACCAAGACATGGGCTCATTCCCATATGGGATGAACTCAAACCCTCTTCTGTAACTCTAAGCTAAAACCCGCCTTCAGGGATCCAACAATGAACTGAATGTGAGTAAACTTCTTATTACTTTTCAAAGAAGCTTCTTGTGTCTTTATTATTATTGGGAGGGATAAAAGGGGACTTAACAGGAACAAAACCCAATCTGAACAAAGCCAGACTGGATTGCTTAAGTAAAGAGATTCAAACGAATCTACCAACTAGCTTCCTGCTATATACTGGGGAATGTCGTTCTGCTGCTGACTCACAAGTGTGAGTTAGGAAGGATACTATTAAATCAATATATCCTCTCCTAGTATCTACAACATTCACACAAAGTTCACCTACACTTTCCAGTAAGGAGGGGAAGAAACCCCGTGGGGAACTTGCCTTCCTATGAAAGCAATTGAATGCTGAAAGGATGGAGGAATGTGGCCATGGAGGAGGAGGAGGAGGCGGAGGAGAATGTAGGGTTTCCTGTCATCATTTTCACTTGGAGTCCCCGATGGGCTATTTATGTTAGGATTATTCGTGCAGATTTCCCATTTGCATCGCCACCCAAACAGGATGCAACCTTTTGCCCGCTGGCTTCTACAGACTTCTGAGTGAAACAGCAGGCCAGCCTATAAAAGAAGAAAAATAGAAAAAGGAGCCTACAAATGTGAATTTCATGCATCCGGAGGCCTGAGCTTAGAGCCCTGGTCAGAGCCGCTCCGCGAGTCCTACCCCACTTCCCTGCCCCCAACCTCAGCAGCTCCCCCTGCCTGACGCCCTTGATTTCTCTGTGGATTTTCCGCCGCCGCCGCGACGGGCCACGAAATCGGAAACCTCTCCCAACCTTCATCTCTTCGGCTTCCTTCACATCTCCGCGCCCGCCCGCCCGCCCGCCCGCCCAGACACCCACCCGCATCCGCTTCAGGTGGGGAGGATGGAGCCTCGGAACCCAAACACGTCTAGGTGCCTTTTCCCCTTTCGGAAACGTTTGCAACAGGAAGAATGTGACTCAGGGACACCAGACGGGGCTCCCCAGAGCCAAGAGGGCAATTCCCGGGCGTAGATCAATGGCTGGATAAGGCGCCCTTGCGCCCCATCCACCCCCGACTCAGGTCCCCACTTGTGGGCTTCCCGTAGGCAATGCTTGGTCTCTTCGGAAAGAAGTGGCCTGATCCTGCAGGACTCTTCTTCTCAGGCTCTTACTTTCTCCTAGACGTGGGGAGTTTTTGATCTTGAACCTGCGGGTGGGTGGAGGTAGTTCTTATATCGAGGTATCGCACTCCTTGTAGGAATGGACTTGGCAGTCGCAGTTTCGTGCGCCTCTTCCAAACGGTGCCCTGGCGAACGAGGAGGCGACGTTTCACCGAGGTTTCCTCCTTCCCTCACACTCCAGTAACGTGGAAAGGCCAGCGATCTACAAACTCTTTTATGGGTTACTTGTGTTGAGAGTTACAGCAGCGAGGTGTAAAGAGGTGACCCCAGTTTTCTTAAAACCCAGTAACCTATTGAGAGAGAGGCGGTTTACCGGCGTCCCATTCGAAAAAGCCAGTCCTAAACATTCCCAGCCAACAGTTCCAAATGTACCAGCAAGACAGCTACGTTGCTTCAGTCGGAATCGCAAAAAAACCCAAAAGTCCACACTTTTAACATCCATTAGTTTACATGCGAAAAACGCTTCAGGTCGGGTTTATGGTGCTTGGCCAGGTTTTGATTAGGAAAGGCGACTGTTTGCAACAGCCGAAAATATTATAGGCCTTGAAATCATCTTCAAATTTTGAGCTCTATAAAGTAGCAGTAGAATGGATAGAAAACGGGCAAGATTAATCAGAAAGTTATATTGAGCGTTTGCTCAGGATAACTCTCTGGTGGGTTGCAATAAGCGTCCCAAAGCAGCGTGAACTTGTTTAAAGGGTTTTAGTGGATCTGAACAGTTTTAGAAACGCGACTGATAATTTTTATAACTATAGTGCGCTCTTGCTGGGACGGAAGTTCCATGGACCCTTTTGAGGTCTTCACGTATATAAGACTGAGACTAACTCCTGCGAGGAGCAAGTCGTGAAAGATCCCCGTCTTTGTTGCCGATGTCTTTATAAAGGCGCCCAGAACAAGCTTCTCACCTGAACAGCAGATCACGTAGAGTAGAAACCTTTAATCTGAGTAGGGAGTTCCTTGCGGGGTTCCCCCGATGTTTTAAGGCACTCAAAATGCTTCCAAGGTGGATCTCGTTTTCATTGCTGAAAGTAATTCATTGTTCCTCCATTCATTACCACATATACACCGCCCCACATATGTATAAAACAGAAGCCCCACTAAACTTCTCGACCGAAATACAGGTTTTGTTAAAAGCACCACAAGTTAAAAAAAAAAACCCACCACCACAACCCTTACATAAAATAAGTTCACGCTGTAAAGGTCCGATACAGTCAACACCCAGCACTTTAAGAGCGCGGCCCTGTGCGCGCCTGCTCAGAAGTTCCGCGGGACTTACACCCATGTACGTAGGTCTAGGACTTGCAGCCTAAATTAAGTATTGATTTCAGTGGGAGAGCTTTAAGCAAGAGCTGACGTCTCCCACTGAAATCGATGGGCCTCCAAAGTGCTGACCCTTGCCTAGATTCCTGTGCCCCTTTGTCCCACAGGGGCCTCTGAAAGAGAAGGCCTTGCTTTCAAGCAGCAGACAGGGACCCTTGCCTGAGCTGGCAGTGCCACTTCAGACTGCAGAAGATGACACGCGTGATGGCATGCTTCCCCCCAAAAGGATCCTTACTCCCAGGAAACAAGCGCGTCATCAAGGCAGTCAAGAGAGCATGGTTTTCTATTGGTGTGGAGCCTGCCATCTGAAGTGACATCAGCCAGACATAGGTTGACATCTCCTGGTGCCCTTCTCCGAAGTAAGCTCAACAGCAAGCCTCTTCCAAGAGCGGGCAAAGAAGATTGGAAGAGGAGGAGACTTGGCATCGGAGCCAAGAAAGCCATAGGCTAGTGACCTACTTGCCTGCTCCGGCTGCTGTTTGCTGCCCACTCGCCACTGCCCACTTTGCAGCAGCATTTGTCCAAAGTACCTCGATATGGCAGGTATTGTTAGCGTTGTGGCAGGCACAACTCCTTTGGGGATGCCCGCTCAGCACCACCCTTTGGTGTTATTGGGCCAAGACGCATGGAGAGTCACATAATAACGTATGCTATTGTTAGCTATTGTGTTACACAGGTAAGTACTTCTGGGCGCGTGCAGAGTGTCAGTTCTTCACCCTGATGCCCACAGTGCCCACAACCTTATAGACTTCCAACTGCCAGCGGACAGTCCACAGGGAGCAGAATTCCCCCTTCCCCTCTCCTTTCCCGAATGAAGCGCTCACCGCATCGCCTCTGCCAAGAGTCGGTAGGCGTTTCATTTTCCTTCTTCAGCGAGCAACTTTGTAGCTCTAGAGCTTCTGCAGTAGAGCCAGGACTAGACCTGATCGTCGCTCACTTTTTCTTACCGCCGCTAGACCTCGTCTCCACACACCTTTTCTCCCAGGCCAAAGGCGATCGCTTTCAGGGCTGCTCCTAGAAAACGGGAGCACTGGCGGCTCTTCATCCTCACAGGGGTCGCTCCATCTTGATCAGCGAGAAGCGGCACCGTCTAGTCTCACCTCCCCAGCCAGCGTTCAGTCCTGCTCAGAGAGGACAGGAAAGGCGCGGGACATGGAACTCTTCGAGGGCCACAGAGGTCTAGCTGCGCCGCCAGCTCGCCTTCTCAAGCAAAAGAGTGAAGCCACACAGAGAGGGAGGGGGCGATCAGTCTCTAGCGGGTTGTAAATGGAGGGCGCTTGTTTTTTACCTCTGCGTTTCTTCTAAAGATAAGAGCCGTCACCAAAACACTTGAAGGAGACCCAGCGCTAGAATCAGACTCAGCCCTAGTTAGGAATCCGACGGTAGGGGACCCGACGGGTTCAGGTCTGGCACACGTTTAATATCCTGTCAACCCAGATTCTCCTCTCCGTGGTTACACACACCCACACCCACACACACCTGCTTTAGTAAATCCAGCTGCCAGGCGGATCTCGCTTCTAGCTTCCAGAGGAGAACGTGGTCTCTGCCCGAGAAGTCACGCTAAGGAGAAGCTGCTGTTCTTCATCATCCGGCTCCGACGTGACTTGGAACAAAAGCACTCTCTCCCGAGGTATGCATTTAGAATCGGATTCTTAGAAGGACAGAAAACTGGGAAAGCTCCAATCCTCATCCTTAAGCACAAGGCCGAAGAAAATCCGCTTTCGTTTCCACGGGACACGCTTCCCAAACGGTGCCACTCTCTGTAGTCCGTGCTCCGACGGCACACTCATTTTCATTCGATACCTTAGGTTGGACCGGAAAATTCAAGCAATGTTGTAGCAGGGAGCCGAAATCTATCCTTTCCTGGGTACCGGGGGTGGAGGGGAGTGCTGTTTTCTTTCTTCAGCCCAGTGAAGTAATCGCTTGTGGCATGCAGTCCCCACACTGCAGTATCCGCAGATTTCGTAGGCGCAATTTGTCCTGTACATCCTTGGACATCCCTTTTCCTTGGACAAGACTTTCGATTTCTCGCTTTCTTTTCCCACTGCACAATATTGAAGGAAGCGAACTGGAGGACTTCAAAGCTTGCTTCCAGTTAGGTGTTTCAAACAAGCCTCAATTCAAACCATATCCTACTCAGCAATTATAACGCGCTTTTTCCATGCTCAAAGCGCTCCTCTTCTATTATCTCAGTCATCTTTACAACAACCCTGTAAGGCAGGAGAAACGTTCTCATCCACGCGCGCGCGCTCAAGGTGTTGCTTTCAGGGGGGGGGGGCATTTCCTCTTTCGCCAACCTTGCTGCCACAGTTTTGCTGGAGGGCGTAAAAGGGACCCAGTCCAAGAGCGGCGGGCGCTGACTCCGAGGGTCGTGCCGAACGGGCCTGGAGCGCACCCCTCGAGCAGTCGGTACAGCAGCCTGAAGAGGCGTCCAGGGCAGAGGCGTGCCTGCCCACCCATCCATTTGGTCTCCAAGGCAGGCCTTGCTTGGCAAGGCTGCCGCGGGGAGGGACGCCCCGGGCCTCGCAGGACTCGGCCTCCCCCAGCTTTTGGAGCAAGAAGTCGAGACGGCGTCGAGGGTTCTCCGCCTGGCTCTCTCAGGGGTTCCCAGTGAGCGGGGTCGGGGTCCCGAATAGTTGCTGAGGGAACCCTCCGAGTTGGGGTCCCTCTCCCTCTGAGGGCCTCGGGGAGGCGGGGTCCCCTGTGCCTGGCAGGGGCTCCCTTTGAGGAGCGTGGGGTGGGGGCTCCTTGTACGCGGGGAGTGGTTTCCTACCTTGGAGCAGCTGGAGGTGCCTCTCTAATTGGCGGGGGACCCCCCTCTCCACTGGAGGGGGCTCCAGCCGCAGAGGCAGCGAGTGGCTGCTGGGGGGGGGGGCAGCCTTCCTTGTGGCTCCGCCCCCGCCGGTGTCTGTCGTAAAGCGGGTGCCGCCGGACTAAAAGAAACCCCAGCTAGGAGGCGAGAGCTGCGGGAGGGCTGGCGCGCCGCCGCCCCCTCCTCTCCTTGGCCGGGCTCCCGCGGCGGCGGGCGGCGGCGGCGGCGCTCAGCCCCCTTTCCGTCCGGACTGGGCAGCCGCGTCGGCCGGGCGAGCGAGCGAGCGCGCCGGGAGCCCAGGAGATTCGCCCGGCGAGCCATGTCGCTCAGCCCCAAGCACACGACGCCCTTCTCCGTCTCCGACATCCTCAGCCCCATGGACGAGAGCTACAAGAAGTTCGGCGCCATGGACGGCAGCCTGGGCGCCCCCCTGGGCGTGGGCGCCGCCGCCTACCGGCAGCCCCAGAACGCAGCCCTGCCTCCGCCGCCACCGCAGCAGCAGCACCCCATGGGCGCCCACAACGCCGCCGCCGCCGCCGCCGCCGCCTACCACTCCATGGCGCACGCCGGCGTCTCGCAGTTCGCCCACGGCCCCGTGGCCGGCTACTGCAACGGCGGGCTGGGCAACGTGGGCGACCTGGCACCTTATCCAGACAGCGTGCGCGGAAGCGCAGCCGCCTCGGGCTGGTACGGAGCCAACGCGGATCCCCGCTACCCCACGAGTAAGCGGGGAGGGGCTAGAAGGGAATAGGGCTGGTGGGGCTGGTGGGGCTGGGTACTCAGACTGCATTTTCTTGGGGGAGGGCTGGAGTGCGCCCCATCTTTGGTGGCCCGTCTCTTCCAGCGCCGCACCCCAAATCTGGAGGCCCTTACCCCTAAATTTGGGGAGCTAATTGGGGAGGGGGAAAATACTTTGGACGTGCTCAGGGACACTCTTGACATCTCAGGGCGCATAAGAGTCCCAGCTCTTTGGGACTCAGTCGCCTTAAGCGCTTGATAAAGCTGACCTCTCCATACTTTCGGCCCCAAGTCCCGTTCCCCAAGATTGCCCTCTGCTCGAACTGCCTCCTAACTCTCCCGTGTGTGTGTGTGTGCTCAGTTTCCAGGCTAATGGGCCCGTCGGGGGGCATGAACATGGCCGGCATGGGGGCTCTGTCGGGCATCGCAGAGGCTGCCAAGTCCCTGGCGCCCGGGCTGCACGCTGCGCCGCGGAGGAAGCGCCGGGTGCTCTTCTCGCAGGCGCAGGTGTACGAGCTGGAGCGGCGCTTCAAGCAGCAGAAGTACCTGTCGGCGCCCGAGCGGGAGCACCTGGCCAGCCTGATCCACCTCACGCCCACGCAGGTCAAGATCTGGTTCCAGAACCACCGCTACAAGATGAAGAGGCAAGCCAAGGACAAGGCCGCGCAGCAGCTCCAGCACCAGCCGCAGACGCAGACGCCTCCCGAGGGGCCCGGCCTGTGCCAGCAGCAGCCGCAGCAGCAGCAGCAAGCCCAGGCGGCGTCTCCCAGGCGCGTGGCCGTGCCGGTTCTGGTCAAGGACGGCAAGCCCTGCCCGCACAGCGCCGCCGCCGCCGCCGGTCAGTCTGCCGGACAAGCTCCCAGCGCCAGCGGGGCCGGGGGCTCCGCTGCCCAGCACCCCCAGCAGCAGCAGCAAATGACCTCCCTGGGCCAGGCGCCGGACCTAGAAGAGATGTCCCCCAGCCCGCCTTCGCTGCACAGCCAAGTGGGCGCCCTGGCGCAGATGGACGCGGCGGCTGTCGAGTATAACGGCGGCCTGGTCAACGCCAGCTTGCTCTATGGCCGGACATGGTAACAACCCCACAAACACCTACCCACCCCCGCACACACACCCCAAAATAAACCGAACCGCCCTGTTGCTCTTCCTCCCCCGACCCCCGCAAGAGATGCCCGCTCCCGGGACGCAGCGACCTTCTCCTGCGCTGGCGGGCTCCGACGGCAACCAACTGGACTCGGTTGGCTTAGGGAGACAGGGGCAAGCTCTCTCTGCCGTCTAAGTCCTCCTCGGCTCCAGATCATCCTCAGGCCACTAGCCCAGGTATCTGCCTACTTGCTGAAGACTACAGGGGGATTAAGGAACGATTTGTTAACGCGGAGCTGGGGATTATCCGCTGGGAGCAGCTTGTTCTCTGGCGTAATTTTGTCACCCGCTCCAGTGGTGGGCGGGAAAGCGGGGCAGAGAAGCCCCCCACCCCCCAGCAAAGCTTGATCTGAATATGTTCATCAAGACAGCTCCTGGGCGGTTCCAGAACTGGGCTGGATCGGTGTTTTGTACATATCCGATCAAGGCAACCGAGCAAGATCAACAATGAAGTGCAACTTATCTCTGGAAAAAAAGGGAAGAGATCCTGTTACTAACACTAATAATAATTTTATATGGGAGTCCCTTAAGTGCAATCTCGTTATTATTGATTGAGAGCTGATTGAATTGGAACTCGAGGTCGACTATCAGCATGATCCGCCATTTTTACAAAAGGGAAGGCGCAACTGTCGCCTGGACGGTGGCGGGGGAAGGGAGAGAGAGGGAGAGAGAGGAACCCTGACATTCGGGATACCCCGCCATAGGGGTAATTTCCAATACAACTTTTTGGACGCGGACGCGCAAGAAAAGTTTTTAATTATTGTTATTTTCTATGTGTTCGAATGTATTACTGGCAAAACCTCATGCAAACCCAGGCATTGTAGAAAGAGCAGGCAAAACAAACGGCGGCCTCGTTTTACTGAAAGGTGCATGAACAGATGAGCGAGATGGGCGCCGCTCCCTGCCTAGTTCTCATAACAGGTCCAATTCCGTGAGAAGTTCTCCTGCGCAAACCCCACTGAAATCAATGCGAGCTGAGGAGGAGCACGAATAAACTTCCTCGAGGAGCAATGTGCGCCTCACTGAATGGGAATCTCCACGTTGGTAAAATAGGGTTAGGACTGTATTAAGAGCTGAGCTCTTAAGAGGACCAAAAGAAGCAGTAAACATGGACGGGGCGGATAGAAACGGCAGAATTCCTCTGTCCATTAGACTGGGAGCAAAGGATCGAAATAAATCCACAGGCAGGAGAAGGTGGCCCTGAAACAGGAAACAAATTATGTTTGCCTTTGAAGGCTGAAATCCTCAGAAAAGTTTAAATTGCAATGGGCTTTAAACAGTCTCGACCCAGTGTAAGATTGCGTCCAAAGTCATTTGTAGTCTCTGGCGTGGGCAGGAAAATCGCTTTTACATAATTTTGTAAGTCTGTTCTTTGGTCGGGGAGGGGGTATTCTGTTGTTTTAATTGGCTGGCTGCTTTTTGCTGTTGTTTGCTGTTCTTAAAGATTGGGATTCTTATTCCTTCCAGCACGCCAGGTCTGAAATAGATCTGCCGTTCTCAAAACTAGCACGAGGTTTGTTCGTAACCATTTTTCCTCAAATGGTCATCAGAAGCAAAGAGATAATGTCCCACGAAGTCCTGCTTGGCGGAGGCCGTGTGTGTGTGTGACTTTTAAATAAGTGGGGACAGTTTGAAAACCTCAGATTGAAAATAACACGAATAAAGTGAAGGCTGGATCGAAATCTGATCACAACCATGTCAGTGAGCCGATTCTGCCTACTTTACGCAAAGCAAAGGGGATATCAGAAATTCATAAAACAGGATGCCCGAGAAGAGAGACGCTTGTGGTGCCGGGGTTGTTATAAGCCTATTGGAGGGAAGTTCCCGGTTTGCTGCTGCTTTTTAAAAAATTGATAACATAGGAGTTAATTTATATAATTTATGCCATTAGTTAGCTTTAAAGCGGGCACAAGCTCACCTGCCAAAACCCCACTGGCAGGACCAGGAGCCACGCGAAACCAGGGCGTTCCCGGTTCACATTCGTGGAGATGGCGCAGGAGAACTTCCAGGAGGCTTTAAGGTCCCGCTTTACCGAGCTGAATGGGGCTTTGCTACCACCCAGCTCGAAGTGCTTCTGGCCGGTGCTGAATTGAAGTTTCTTACGCGTAAAGAGTTCTGTTTAGGATCTCAGAGCACAAGCCAAGTACTCTTGCCCAGTGCACAGAATTCCCCTCCCGCCCTGGAATGGCGCGATCCTATGCACGTCTACTCAGAAAGAAGAAAGACATTTCCTTGGGAGGAAGTCCGGTAGGACTTTCTTCCCAGTAGACACGCGAAAGACTACGCTTTCAGTGCATTTTAGGTAATTATTTTGTAAACACGTTATTGGGCATGATGGATTTCCGTGTCTCCACAATTAAGATAAATTTGGGCATTTTCCATTGCTCTATTTTCTCCGTATTCCTCAAAGTGACATTTACTGCTAAGTTTAGGTGGGAAGTCAGTTCCATTAAAACAAATGGATAGTTCTTTTTGAAGTTAACACTGGATCTTTGGAAATACAGTATGTGTCATTTAAAATAAACTCGGAACCAAGAGGACGCGATCTAACCAAAGCTAGGCTCTTGTTTAAGTCTTTTAAACGAGAAAGCTCAAGTTTAAATCTCTGTCTCTCGTTTCACACCAGTATGGTTTTGAAGTACCACACTTGGGCTGGATCCTGACCATTCGGAGCAAGTTAGACTGCGATGGAAGGCCCATTTGAATTTAGAGGGATTTAGGCTGCACTCGCCACTTACCTAAGCCACATTTAGTTCAATGGCACTTTCTTTTATGCAAGCGCATGTTCTGCCGCACGTGGCATTTAAGGTGATTGCAGTCAATGGGACTTAAAAGTTAGTGGCTCTGAATTTACTTTAGCTGTATCAGGTTAGACTTAGAGGGACTAAGACACCGTGTTGTGTTTAGAAGTCGGGTTAAAAGAAAAGAAAAGCAAAACCACGTTGTGAACGAACGTCTTAAGGCTGCAGTCCTAAATCAGTCCCATTGAACTCAGTGGGTCTTACTTGGGAACGCCAGTTAGAAAATGCATGGGGAAGAAAGAGAGAGGCTCAGACTGCAGAGAGACGAAATAGGCTTAGCATATTCTGTGGTGTTTGGTTGATGCGGGATTTTCGTCTTCTTCGCTGCTCCGGACCGAGGCCCGGAACGCTACCTATAACAAATGGCACACCTCTTTCCGATTAAATCCGTTTGAGATTCAACTATAATAATTATGAGATGGCACAAATGCCTGGGAGTAAGTCTGAACTTACTGGGACTTGCTTCCCAGGAAAAATGCACAGGATCGGAATGTAAGTACTTAAATCCAAGTATTTGGACTTAATGGTAAAAGGACCGGGTTGCATGAAATGTTACAATCCTGCTGCACCCTCACTTCCCTCCCACCTCTTACTGTATTTACTATCCTAAATAAACGTTTGGACAAAACATACTTTAGCCATTTGCAGACACCAGTTTTATTTTCCCTGTTATCTTGATTAGGATCACTTTATTTGGACCAATAAATATTCATTTTTAAGTTACTGTTCTTTGGGACTTAAAAGACAGTGACATCCAATTGTCTTAAAGTAAGAGAGGATAAGGCGGGGCTGGGAAATATCAGCGACAAAGAACTTTTTGGAAAAGGAAAGCGTGCGAGATGGAGACAGAAAAATAATTCCATAATTATTAGGGAACTGGCGAGTTATTCGCCTGTTTTTAAGATGTACGCTTATTTACCTGTAAAACTAAATGCATTGCCTCGAAAGTCCATTGGACGTGGCAATACTCTCGAGTAAATGTGCATACTGTGACCCGACAATCCTATATGCACGTCTACTCAAAGGTAACATCCATTGAGTTTAGTGCGGCTTACTCCAAGCAAGTGAATATAGGATCGCAGCCTAAACCTGATTAAAATTACTAGCACGTACTCTCCCACCCACCATAAATGTTCCTAGGATAGAAGCGGAAAAGTCATAAGTTTATGAGCAGCACTGGGGCTGTAAACTACCTGGAAATAGTTCCTGCTGAAGCAAAAGGGAGTTTATTCTAAGTGAACATCTGTCGGATTGGGCTGCACAAAACTCTAAAGCGAATATAGAAACCGAGACCGCAGGGAAATGATGTGTTTGGGGCCACGCGAGAGCTTTGTCTTCCGTGGTTTGATCTGGCACAGTTCATTTAGACACGCGAGCTAGGAATGTGCACGTCTGAACCGGACCACACGCGGTGATCAGGAAAAAGCTGTTGCTTGGGGAGGCCATTCCTGCGGGAGGAAAGCGCGTGTGGACCGGGACATTGCCAGGCGCAAATATCTGTATACCAAGGTGGAGAGCCTCAGGGGGTCTAACTTGTTCTGGGCTCTGAACTAGCGGGGCTGAGCCCAAAGAATGAGAGCGACGGAGCATGTGAAGAAGCGACATTGGCTTGGGCCACCCCGGAATGGTAAAGGATTCTCTTGGTATTTACAGCAATTCAGTTTAGAGACGAAGGGACTTCCCCCAAACTACAAAGGCCTTTCCCGTGCGCCCAGGAGCTCCCCCAGCTCGCCTAAACTTGAGGGTGACGACGCAGATACACGCGCTCCAAGTCCCCTGGAACTTCCTTCTCCGGACTTGAAAGGAACAGGCGCTCGGCCAGGGCTCTCCTGGTCACTCCAGCGGAGCTGGCGCTGCAAAACTGCCCGGTGATTTGTGCCAAATTATTCGTAGGGTTATTATTCATTTCTTAACTCTTGTGTGGGATTAAAATCCAATCAGACTATTTTTGCAAGCCCTGTTCCACACCATAATAAAGTGGAGGAAAGGAGATGGCATTGGCAGTTCTTTTTAACGTGAATAAAGAGCCAGAGATAAATGGAAGGAAGGGACCTGAATATCGGGTGTTTGCTCTCAACTTTTATCTCTAGAAAAAAATGTTTAATTTAATAATCTAAATAAATGAGTTTCTTAATTTGTCCTTGCACAAAGGCAGCAACAGTTTTCTTAGACCCTGCACAAAGGCTGTGCAAGTTTTCCAGTGTGCGCAAGTCTGGGAAAGTTTCGTTTTAAACCTAGAAATTCTGTGTGTGAATGCACACATATATTATTTAAAAATGTGTATCTCACCCACAGTGAGTCAAGGAGAGCTCTTGGCTTCTCTGAAGCTGTAATGGGAAGCCTGAGAGATGTCTTTTGAATGCCTGACACCTTGGCAAGGAAGGCACCAAGAAAGAAAACATCACTATTTAACTGCATGTCTAAAGCATACTAAGTTTAGCTTGGCAAGATTTGCTCAGGAATTGTGATGACTAAGCAACACTACTAAACTGAAAAGGGCATGTTGCACTCTCCACCATAATGCATCAGAACATATCTACTTGTTCCCTGTGCAGCTCCTAACAGCAGAATTAAACTATTTTTTAAAATAACAAATATTATAACCATTGCAAGTCTTTACTACTCTGCCCATCCATGGCTAAAGTATATATGCTAGCTACTGAAAGCAGTCTTTGCATGTGCCTGCATAAATACATTGTAAAAGGTTCCTGGTGCTAATTTGCCCTCCAACTTAAAACCCCTTTATGACTGAAAAGCCAAACTGGTTCTTTTTGGGGAGCAGCGAGGGTTTCTCCGTCTTCCTCGGCCCAGAGCAACCTTCCTTTCCATTCAGCTGCGGCATTTTTCGGGCTGCTTGAAAGAAAGGGCTTCTCCTGCAATTAGTGCTGCTGAGATCCTTAAGGCGAAAACAAACCAGGCAGACTTGGGTGAAGCTCATTATCTGAAGAGGTGGATAAGTGTCTTTGGTGCGGCCCGGCCAGGAAGGGGTCTTAAGTGGGAACAAAGGGCCTCCCGAAGTTTCTCTGGTGCAGCGGAGGGCAAAGTCAGCTGGAGGAGCACTCTCCCTCTCCAGCCCCTGGAGTTGGGGGCCCTCGAGAGGCTCCCTCCTGCAGGCCTTTAATTGGCGGCCAAGACTGTCCAGGAGAGAGACCTGCATTTAACTCTGCAAAGGGGCACCTGCATGGGGGAGAAGGGGCTGGACGAACCGGCTCCTCCTGCTGCGACTCTGAAGGCAAGTAGGGATTATTTCATGGTCTCTTAGGGGAATTTCAACCTAGGGGTGTATGAGAACCACCATCCAGAACCATCCCTGCAAAAAACCCTCTCCCCTGTGTACCAGGCTCTGTACAGAGGCAGAAATGACAGGGCCTTTCCCCACAATAACTGACACAAATTGATAACAAAGATTCTTATGGCACCCTAAAGACAGACATGTTTGTTATCGCGCAAGTTCTTTTGCTGTGACAGGCTGACAGGCCTACCTTGCTGGGAGCGCAAAACAATCTATCAGATTGATAATATTTTTGAATTGGTATAGTCATTGGCTAGGGCCAAAGAAGCCACAGAGAATAAATCAGTCCTTTCCTGGATCATTCCTCTCCGTCCTGTTATCCAGAGCTCTAGAAATTTGGGGCTCTGTTCAACTACAAAGAACAGGTGTATCTTTGCTAGGGTCCTTCCAAAGGGAAAGGTGCTGGGAAAGAGTCGCAGGAAAGTGTCTATAAAGGCAACAGCTTTTCTGAATGGCTGGCAAGGACCTTTTCCAAGCAGGGAAAATTGTAACTGCTTCACATGATTTGTAGAGCATAAACCTAAAATGTGAAGCGTGAACACAACCAACAAGCATTTGCAAACAGTTCCTCACACAGAAACACTCCTCAGAAAGCTACAATAAATAATAATAATAATAATAATAATAATAATAATAATAATAATAATAATAATAATTTTATTATTTATACCCCGCCCATCTGGCTGGGTTTCCTCAGCCACTCTGGGCGGCTCCCAACATAGAATCAAACTTCCCTAAACAGGGATGCCTTCAGCTGTCTTCTAAAAGTCAGATAGTTGTTTATTTCCTTGACATCTGATGGGAGGGCATTCCAGAGGGCAGGCGCCACCACCGAGAAGGCCCTCTGCCTGGTTCTCTGTAACCTTGCAGTGAAGGAACCGCCAGAAGGCCCTCGGCGCTGGACCTGTGTCCGGGCAGAACGATGGAGGTGGAGGTATACTTCAGGTATACTGGGCCGAGGCCATTTAGGGCTTTAAAGGTCAGCACCAACACTTTGAATTGTGCTCGGAAACGGACTGGGAGCCAATGAAGGTCTTTCATGACTGGTGTTATATGGTCTCAGAGGCCGCTCACAGTCATCAGTCTAGCTGCCACATTCTGGATTAGTTGCAGTTTCTGGGTCATCTTCAAAGGTAGCCCCATGTAGAGCGCATTGCAGTAGTCCAAGCGGGAGATAACCAGAGCATGCACCACTCTGGCGAGACGGTCTGCGGGCACGTAGGGTCTCAGCCTGCGTACCAGATGGAGCTGATAAACAGCTGCCCAGGACACAGAATTGACCTGCAACTCCATGGACAGCTGTGAGTCCAAAATGACTCCCAGGCTGTGCACCTGGTCCTTCAGGGGCACAGTTACCCCATTCAGGACCAGAGAGTCCTCCACACCTGCCTGTCCCATCCCCCCAAAACAGGACTTCTGTATTGTCAGGATTAGCTGCAGCTTTCTTTTTCTTTTTTAATTTTTTTTATTCAAAGTTATAACAAAACATATTTTCCAAAAACATATCCTTATTCCCTCCCCATTTTTCCTCCCCCCTCCACCCACACAACCCATCCCCCCACCCCACCCCCCGACTTCCCTCAGTTCCAGACTTTGGTTTCTCCAATAATGCTATTTTCTGCATGTTACAGAGTTGTATAGATCCTGTTTAGCTAGTTATTATCAGTAAAAAAAATAAAAAAAAATGTGGATGTTTATTCAAAACCTGCCAAGGAGTCCGGTTCGCTTTGTTGCGTCTTCAAATACTTTGTGAAAGGTTCCCATTCATCCTTAAAGTCACAGTTATCCTTGTCCCGTAGCTTATGAGTCAATTTTGCCAGTTCTGCATAATCCATCAATTTTTCTTGCCATAATTCTTTAGTTGGGATTTCTTCAGTCTTCCATCCTTGTGCTATCAGAACTCTCGCGGCTATTTTTCTATTACTTTAGGGAGTGAAGTTTTAGGTTCTTCCACTGTTATCACTAGGTCATCTGCATACGCTTTTAACTTGAATTCACTTTTCCCAGCTTTTACACCTGTAATCTCTTTATTTGCTCTTATGTTTTTGGCAAGTACTTCCAAGATCAGAATAAACAATAATGGTGATAATGGGCATCCTTGTCTTGTTCCTTTTTGGATCTTACAGTCATCCGTTATCACCTGATTTATAATTAGTTTGGCTTTTTGTTCTGAATAGATTGCTGCTATTGCTTTTAAAAACTTGGGACCACTTCTGATTTGTTCTAACAGCTTTATCATGAACTTCCAAGAAACAATATCGAAGGCTTTTTCAGCATCTATAAACATCATTGCCTTGTACCAATCCTAGCATCCCTTTTTGTTCCTCCCTTACTTCTGTGACCTCCTCTCTTAATTTTTCTAATTTATCTACTTTTGACTCCAAGTTGCTAACCTTGTCTCCCAATATCCCAAATTGTTCCTTTAGAACCTTGTTTGAGTTCTCAATATCTCTGTGTACTTGTTCCTTCAATGATAAATTAGATTTTTCCATGTCACTATGGACCTGTTGTGTAAATTCTTGCATTGATTTCATCATCTCTTTCCTGAATTCTAAAAGCTGCAGTGCAAAAGGGTCTGCCTGTTCTTTATCGCCTTTCCCCCCATTATCGCCCTGTACACTGGCCCGTCTTGCAGCTGCAGCAGCAACCGAAGCTGCTGTTTTCCATGTTGTTATTCTGTCTGGCCCCGACATTTCTTATCTGTTGGTTCCCAGTGTTATATGAGTTGTTCAAGGTCACACCTACCAGCTCTAAGTCTGTTCAGCCGTACAGCTATCCCCCCTCCCGGCTTTCTTCCAGTTTCTCTTTCCCTTTTGTCAACTATTTTTCTCCCTGTCACCCTTTCACATTCAAAAACCTATAACATAAAATATATAGATATACAATACAATATTTAACAATAAGGGGGAGCCAATTAGTTAATATTCCAAGAACAAGGGAGGTAAACTGAAGAAGAAGAAGAAGAAGAAGAAGAAGAAGAAGAAGAAGAAGAAGAAGAAGAAGAAGAAGAAGAAGATTAGGTCAGTCTAATTTCCAATTTCCGATATTTTCTTAGAATCATAGAATTGGAATAGACCACAAGGGCCATCGAGTCCAACCCCCTGCCAAGCAGGAAACACCATCAGAGCACTCCTGACATATGGTTGTCAAGCCTCTGCTTAAAGACCTCCAAAGTAGGAGACTCCACCACACTCCTTGGCAGCAAATTCCACTGTCGAATAGCTCTTACTGTCAGGAAGTTCTTCCTAATGTTTAGGTGGAATCTTCTTTCTTGTAGTTTGGCTCCATTGCTCCGTGTCCGCTTCTCTGGAGCAGCAGAAAACAACCTTTCTCCCTCCTCCATATGACATCCTTTTATATATTTGAACATGGCTATCATATCACCCCTTAACCTCCTCTTCTCCAGGCTAAACATGCCCAGCTCCCTTAGCCGTTCCTCATAAGGCATCGTTTCCAGGCCTTTGACCATTTTGGTTGCCCTCCTCTGGACACGTTCCAGTTTGTCAGTGTCCTTCTTGAACTGTGGTGCCCAGTACTGGACACAGTACTCCAGGTGAGGTCTGACCAGAGCAGAATACAGTGGCACTATTACTTCCCTTGATCTAGATGCTATACTCCTATTGATGCAGCCCAGAATTGCATTGGCTTTTTTAGCTGCCACGTCACACTGTTGGCTCATGTCAAGTTTGTGGTCAACCAAGACTCCTAGATCCTTTTCACATGTACTGCTCTCAAGCCAGGTGTCACCCATCTTGTATTTGTGCCTCTCATTTTTTTTGCCCAAGTGCAATACTTTACATTTCTCCCTGTTAAAATTCATCTTGTTTGTTTTTGCCCAGTTCTCTAATCTGTCAAGGTCGTTTTGAAATGTGATCCTGTCCTCTGGGGTGTTAGCCACCCCTCCCAGTTTGGTGTCATCTGCAAATTTGATCAGGATGCCCTTGAGTCCATCATCCAAGTCGTTGATAAAGATGTTGAATAAGACTGGGCCCAAGACAGAATCCTGTGGCACCCCACTAGTCACTCTTCTCCAGGATGAAGAGGAACCATTGATGAGCACCCTTTGGGTTCGGTCAGTCAGCCAGTTACAAATCCACTGAGTGGTAACATAGTCAAGACCGCATTTTACCAGCTTCTTTACAAGAATATCATGGGGCACCTTGTCAAATGCCTTGCTGAAATCAAGGTAGGCTACATCCACTGCGTTCCCTTCATCTACCAGGCTTGTAATTCTGTCAAAAAACGAGGTCAGGTTAGTCTGACATGACTTATTTTTCAGAAATCCATGCTGACTATTGGTGATCACAGCATTCCTTTCTAGGTGCTCACAGACTGTTTGCTTAATGATCTGCTCCAGAATCTTCCCTGCTATTGATGTCAGACTGACTGGGCGGTAATTATTTGGGTCCTCTCTTTTCCCCTTTTTGAAAATAGGGACAACATTTGCCCTCCTCCAGTCTGCCGGGACTTCGCCTGTTCTCCAGGAATTCTCAAAGATGACTGCCAGTGGTTCTGAGATCACATCTGCCAGTTCTTTTAATACTCTTGGATGCAGTTCGTCTGGCCCGGGAGAACAAAGGAAGTGCACAAGGCAAATAAAGAAGAACCAGCAGAAAGCAGATTATTCTTTAAATTATACTTATCTACTTATAGTCTCTCAAATGATGGTGATTTGCAGTATTTCCAAAACTTGTAGGTCCTTTTAGTTCTTATTTTTAATCCCATGACCGTAGTCTTGTTTTCCAAGTCGTAAATTTACAGGCAATTAAAGTTCCAATTCGCAAGCAGCTGAGGCTTTGATTTACCACTCTTATTTGGAGAGCTCTCAAATTTCTTTTTGGGGTACTTAAGAATACTTGGGAAGCTGTTCCAGGCTCTTTTCCACTTTTACTTTGGGGGTTGCCCCCAGATGTGCAAGAGTTCCCTGCAAGCTTCCTGTCTTTACTTCCCCCTTCTTCTTTAGCTCCTCCAAATTTTTATAAAGTTTGCTTAAACCTCCAGCTGTGTAGATTTCCACTTATATCTCATTGGGTAACTGGATACAGTTAAAGTTGCAATCCATTAGAATGTGACAATCCAGTCAGATTCTCCATAGCAATAAACAATAAACAAAAGTCCCATTCACAAAAAGAATCCCTTGCAGAGCCTGTCCACAAAGATCGGAGACTGACTTCCTCTTTTATCTCTGTCTCACCAAATTGAAGTTTTATGGTCTAATTGCGCCTTTAAATTGTTTTATTGGCTTTTACCTCTAATTAGGAAGGTCTGCTGCTTCTGGTGTTGGAATGTAGCTTTGGCAGGGGCCGCGATGGTGCCTTGAAGCGTCCTCAAGCCTCTCCCCCTTTCCTCCCGTGTGCTGAATAGCCACCGTGGGGGCTCGGGGGGGGCAAGAATTTTCGCTCTGCAGGAACCCTTGGGTCCCCACACTCCTGTGGGGGTTTCTTGGGGGTGCGCTGAGCTCTGGTGCTGCCCTCAAAGCCTTCCTGCCAGCTCCATGTTGCAGGCAACACTTAGCACACCGACATTCCTTTCCGCAGCAGTCCCGGAAGCCACGATTAGCTGCAGCTTTCAGTCAAATGTACACTTGTATCAAGCTCAGGTTTACTGCTGCAGGATATGTGTGCGTGTATGTAAGCCTACACCTGTGAGATGGCTAATTTACACACACACAAAAGGTTAAAAAAACCCACAAAGGTGGTGCTGTGGTCTAAACCACTGAGCTTCTTCTGCTTGCTGATCAGAAGGTCAGCAGTTTGAATCCCTGTGACGGAGTGAGCTCCCATTGCTCTGTCCTAGCTCCTGCCAACCTAGCAGTTCAAAAGCATGCCAGTGCAAGTAAATAAACAGGTACCACTTGCAGCAGGAAGGTAAACGGTGTTTCCGTGCGCTCTGGTTTCCATCATGGTGTCCCATTGCGCCAGAAGCGATTTATTCCTGCTGGCCACATGACCCAGAAAGCTGTCTGTGGGCAAATGCCAGCTCCTTCAGCCTGAAAGCGAAATGAGCGCCGAACCCCATAGTCGCCTTTGACTGGACATAACTGTCCAGGGGTCCTTTACCTTTACCTACCTACACACACAAGCTTTCACTTTACTGTGGCACTCAGTGAACAATGAAGAAGCCCCATGAATGCTCTGGTCTACCCCTCCATTCATGGGCAAACAATACCGCAACTCTCTCCCTGGCATGTCTAGCTGTCTCGGAGACCTGCCTGTTTCACAACTTGGTCCCTCGCTTCCCACACCAGCTTTAATTTTTGTCCACTGCACTTTTTGGTCCTATCCTGCAAAAGGGACCCAGGCTCCTCCATGATCCATGACAAACAAAAATGCTGAAATTCTCTTCCACACAAGAATGCAGTAGGCTTGTTCTCTTTTCTAGCGGGGCCACCCTTACTTCAAAAGAGGCCCAGGGCTTGTTTCAAGCATTCCATCCCACATTCTGATCTACTGGAGGAGGAGGAGGAGGAGGAGGAATGATACTGATATGATAGAGCAGACTATACTACTTCAGACTACAGATTGCTGGTACTCCCCTAAACAAATTCCATGCAAGTAAAAATACAAGGAGGAAGGGAGCAAGCAATGGGAGTCCAGTCTGCGCCGTCACCTCATTCCGCGGCATGTCTATTTATACCAAGTCTAACTTGAATTAGCTCAGAGTAAACATATTGGATCCAGGTACGAGCATAAGCTAAAGATTAGCTAAAGTTTAGGCATAAAAAAGATGGGGTTATACCCAGTGTTAGTCATACTCAAAGTAAACTCACTGAAATCAACTGACCTCAATCCATTGTTTTCAGTGTTTCTACTCAAGAGTACGACTAACATTAGATAATAAAACCATAGTTGAAAATGAAGTCAATTTCTTAACATTCCTGCTGAGGAACCAGAACCAATTATGAAATCAATAGTGAAAAATACGCCTAATTTTAAAAGTAATAATTAATGGGGTGAGTGCCATGTCCATTACATTAGAGTGCAATCCTAAACTGAATTCTGAGTTGAAATGCCTAAATTCAATGTTTACTCCCAAGTAAGCATATGCAAGATTGTAGCTTCAGTTTTTCAACAATAGATTATTAGTAGGTGAATATCTGAACACAATGTTGAAATGCATGGTGGCTTTCACAGGTGGAAGCATTAGCATTAAAGAGAGGAAATTGGCTGACGTACAGAGAATTATTAATAGAGGTGGAAAAAGGCTTAAAGCTGAAAGAATATGAGCAACTAAAGGTTTTTTTTCAAAGTTTCTTACATCATAGACAATTAAATGAACAATTTAAGGGAGACAATAAGAAAGGTTTCAGCTACACAGTGTCAAACTTTCAAAAAGAGATAATTGAGAGTGATACAAAATTACTCAAAAAATGTATAATCTCCTGTTATATGGGGAAACGCTGGATGAAATGGTAATGTCAGCACTAATAAAGTGGGCTCATGATTTAGGTCACAATATACAACTTGAAAATTGGGAAAAGATGTAGAAGGTGAATTTAAAATTTACAGATTGTATTTTGTTGAAAGAGAATTATATGAAAATGATGTATAGATGGTATATTACGCCAGAGAAAGTGGTACTAATGTATAAAAAGGATCTAAAATCTGTTGGAAATGTAAAGAAAAAGATGGTACATTTTAACATATGTGGTGGGAATGCAAAAGGGTTAGAAATTATTGGGAAATGGTATATAATGAATTGAAAAAAATGTTTAAAAAGACTTTTGTTAAGAAACCAGAAGCATTCCTTCTAGGAATTTTAGATCAAGATTTAAAAAAAGAAAATTGGAACTTATTTATGTATGCAACAACAGCGGCAAGAATTGAATTAGCACAAGCTTGGAAGACAGAAGAAATACCAACGAAAGAACAATGGCAAGGGAAACTTATGGAATATGCAGAACTGGCAAAATTAACAGATAAACTACATGAAAAGGATAACAAAGACTTTAAAAGAGAATGGGAACCAATTACAACAGGGGTAGGCAACCTAAGGCCCAGGGGCTGGATGCGGCCCAATCCCCTTCTAAATCCGGCCTGTGGACGGTCCGGGAATCAGCGTGTTTTTACATGAGTAGAATGTGCCCTTTTATTTAAAATGCATCTTTGGGTTATTTGTAGGGCATAGCAATTTGTTCACCCCCCAAAAAAATAGACTGGCCCCCCACAAGGTCTGAGGGACAGTGGACCAGCCCCCTGCTGAAAAAGTTTGCTGACCCCTGATTTACAACATATATGAAGAGGCAGCATAAAGAATTGGACTCATTGGCAGGGTTTGAATAAACAAACACAATTGTATATAACAAAAAGTAAGACTATATGTATTGGGAAAATTTTGGGAAACAACACGCAGCGTGAGTAATATGGAAATAAAACAAAATGGGAATGTGAGGGAAGTCCAGAGGAGGAGGGGGCAAATATGGAAAATTGTTAGAGAAATATTGTTAAGAGGATTTATTCATGGAAAAACCAATAAAAAAATATTTTTTAAAAAAGAAAGAAATCCATTGCATTTTAGAGTGACATCTAGTGCACATTAAAGCTCTTATTTGTAGCATTAGTCCTCCAATACCTCATTCACACATGCAATTCATCCGTTGATGTAGCAGCCATCAAGCGATGAACATACATGTGAACTAGTCCTGTCTTATCCTAGCTTTGGACATTTTATTATTATAAACTGTCACCTGTTCTGAATGCCTTGCCCAAAAGGAGGCATATAAGCACAGAAAACAAATGAACAAGTTCCTAGAAAAAGAAAATCCCTGCATATAGGAAGATGACAATTCTATTAATGTTTCTAAATTAAATGTTTTAGGACCCAGTTCAACTCCCCTTCCTGCCACGGCTGATGTGGGAGTTTCCTGCTGCAAACCTCCTGAGAGCAGAGAGCTGGGATTGCGCAAAAGTAGTATACACCTAGTGATGTGGTAAGGGGTGAACTATAAATTTCCCGTTAGTGTATTTGTAAAAGAAGTGTGGAAAGCATTGCTAATTTATCTAATTTAATGGTTGGGTAAGTGCTTCAGGAGGAAGAGGCATTTATTTTAGACCATTTATTTTTAATATCTCAAAGTCAAGCTTTAAGAAGTTACTGAAGGAAAGAAGAGTGTTTTTTCTCTCTTTCTGTCTCTCCCACACACAGTTTGCTTTAGTAGGCAGGCAGCATAAGTGGGTCCTGTGGATGAAGTAGCAAAGGAATAACTCAGCCAAACTTGAGAACTTCTAATTTTTGTCTAATAATATGAAACAAACTGCATAACAAAGATACATTGATGTTGTAAAAGATGAAACTTTTACTTCAAAACTTCACCAACTTTTTTTTAAAGGGACAAATACATCAACAATGAAGCACTTTAGAAGGAATGCTGACCAAAAGTCTTTAAAACATTGTGCTTGTAGATAGCCTCTAAGCTAACTTCCACAATTAAAACACAATTTCTGTGTGTTTTCAATGCTATTCTTCATAGGACAAACCTTTTCCTAGCTGTGAACCAAAGGGATATTCTTATGTGAATACAAAAGGCATCAACAATGTAGTAATGCAATAAAAACCACACAGTAAAGACAGAACAGGACTCCTGCTTCATTAGACTTTTCACACAAGCAAAATAAGTGCTAATTTCACTTGTATTCTGCAGTACAGTTGTAAAGTAACATATGTATCATATCAAATCTTATCAGTAAAAATGTACACAGTTTAAAAAGAAAGTTTATCACCTAGAAATTACTCAGATGATAAAGATGGTATTTAAAAAAGGATTATTTTAAATGGTGGAAATGCCAAAAGCCTAATTCCAGTTGTATCTTCCAGAAGATGGTGGCAATGGGTAAGGCCTTCCATAACCCTGCAAAGGAGAAAGATAGTATTACTCTACTTTTTCCAGTCATAAGGTAGTACAAAACAGAAAGAAGAGATTACAAGAAAAATAAAATGACATGCAAATGGAGGCACAATCCAGCCCAAAGTTAAGCAATTTTATGCCTCATCAAATCCAGAGAGAATTAAGGATGTGCTTATCTTTCTCTCTAAATCAGTAGGTCTTAACTTTGGCTTGGATCATAACCCTCAATTGCCACCAATCCTTGAACTCCATTATAGCTATTTTTATTACTATTAAAGTTGCCATTTTTTTCTTTGAGTAAAACTGGACTTTAAAAGTATAAGGGGAACCTAAAATGGAAACTTGGTAAATTAACATTACAAAACGTATTACAAAACATATTTACATGGAAGTTTAAGTTTAACATTAACCCTATTAAATTAACTGCTTGAGACTTGAACTGACCAGTTACTCTTGACCAGTAACATGAAAGTATTGTTCACATTCTTTTATTTGCACTACATTATGCAGCCTGCAAAAGGGTTATTCAGCTATGTGAACAACAGAATACTAAGAGTTAATTCAAAAGTTGGCAATTGTAAAAGAGGACTCTTTTGCAAATATGTACAATATTTCAATAAAATACATTTTGACATAGGGTACAAAGTAGTAAATAACCTTATCGTTTCTCTGAAAGGGAACTTAGGGTAACTATTTCATGCTATGCTTAATAAACAGTACTTGCATCTATGCAAAGGGTTAGCAAAGAGGCCTGTGGCCAAAATCCGATCTCCAGACTTCTATCTGATGCCCCAACACCTGCTATTCCATAGGCAGCCTGGCGTGTCTGTGGCAATCCTGTGACAGGTGAACAAAGCATTTGATGGCCTGATGCCACGTGGCCTGCCCACAGATCTATTGGGAAGTGTTAGAGACAAAAAGGAATCTAATGCTGTCCTTGAGTATGGCAGGTATATTTTGGGGGAAATTTTACAAATGAAACCAAAACCTGAATCCAATTCTGGGGTCCTATTTAGGCTATCTTTTGAAAGACAAAAGATCAAAGTAATAATCAGCAACCAATCCTAGCATTTGCAACTTGCAAAGTGCCTTACAGAAAACTCTGCATTCTTCACTCCATCCCCTTAGCTTGCAGCAGCTGCTAATGCCAACCACAAACACATTTTCAGCTGTTCTGGTAACTAGAAGTGGCTAGCATGATGCACTTTTTATTTGCAACTGTGAGACATGTCCAGATGTGGAGAACTTCAGTTTTTCATTTTCAACAGCCTTCCCCGATGAATGGCTTTTGAACAAGACCAGAATGTACATCCAAGTGATGGTTGTGTGAGTGTTTGGACAGCTCCACCCCCCTCGCAACTGTGGTAAGAAGCATCCACCAAATGCTCAGGACAGCTTATCAACAGTTTGATGCAATTTCAATAGAGCTTTCAGTATCAGGTGTTTAAGGTAAGAATTGCGAAAACACTTATACTCTCATGCAATCATCCCAGTAAAGGCACAAGTGCAGACCTGAGATATCAATGGATTACTGTGTTTTGGTGCCAGCAGTGAAATGTCATTGCATCAAGGGAACTTGAGGGGGTGGGCTGGGGAGAGAATCAAGATCTGGAATGCAAGATCTGTCTTTCAGATTGTGTGCAGTCTTATAAGAGGGATATCAGATCAGATTATCCAAAATAAGAATTTATTTTTGAAAAAGGGACTACGCAGACCTACCACAGGGGGAAATTACACAGGAAACAAGTTTTTAAAGCAGAATGATAGCTGATCCTAGCATTAGAGAGTAGTGAAACCTCTTCAGAATGCTACCTGTTTCTACCTATTCAGTTACTCTTGAAAGAGAATTTAAGGCTAAAATTTGATTCTTATATTATTTCAAAAGATAAGATCTGTCCCAGAAGGTGGCTCAATAATTTCCACATTGTTTAGTTTAATGTTTTTAGTTATCGTTTGCCTATGTACACAGTTTTCAACTGGTTAGCATGTTGTACGCCTACTTATATTGACTGGATTCTTTATTGCATGTTAAAAAAGAAAAATTAGTAGCAATATTTAATTCAGGCCTTGAGATAAAAATATCATTTTGATTTTAGGCAAAATATGTATGGCTAATAAAAGAAGTCAGAGATTCTTCAAAGGAATGAGGAACCTGTGGCCTTCTTGTTGGACTTTAACTTCCACCAGACCCAGCCAACATGGCCAATAGTCAAGGAAGATGGGAGATAGTCCAGCAACAGCTGGAGAGCAGGTCCTCCACCCAGTCCCAGACAAAAGCAGGACCCTTCACAGGCAAGCTCATCACAGAAAGAGCACATGCACATCCACGACAAACTGCCCTACATGGCCAAGGGAAGCAAGCTAAGTCCCACAAAGGCAAAAAAGGTCTGGAAAACAAGACAGAGCTCCTATCTAGCTGGCAGGGGCCGGAGCTGCTCCAGTTCCTCCTCCCCATGGAGTGGCCACTTCTGAAAGAGGGTGGAGGCAGCAAAAGGACCCCATCATCAAACATATTCTTCTGGTAATGACAATCCTTTGACATTTTGTGGTGGCAGATATTTTCAGCACAGGATGTGTGAAAATTGTTACAGGTCTAGATATCAGCCACAGTCCAGATAAAATTATTCATCCTTATATCCCATTAAAATTAACAGGACAACATTAATTATAATGAGTCTTAACCACAGTTAGATCCACAGAAAAACTCACTGGGTGTTCAAGTACCTTACTGTGAAACTGTACTCTTTGCTAAATGATTAATTTACAGGAAGCCACTGTTTTAGGCATGTCTGATATGTGTGCAACCATACATGTGCACATCACGCAGAACCTGCAAGTGACCCAAAAACGTCACAAAAAGGGGCGGGGGCAGAACAGGTGTGTGTGTGTGTGTTGTAGGCTTTTTCAATGATGTTTCAAATATACACAATTTCACTTAAACACATAGTGCCTTGGAACACTCCTTGGGAGCTGCTTGTATTTAATATATCCCATACATTCAATGACTATGCATGTGATTTTTTCTTTAGCCAAAGAACATCCTGTTATCTTTCAGGATTGAGATTACATTATACCCCACTTTCTTCTAGCTTGCTAGAGGATCACAAAGAACAACCACACAGCACTTTGTTACCTGTCTTCCCCTTTCCCTCCGATCATCGGGCCTTTGTGGGTAATTCATTGGTCCACCTGGGCGTTGGTACTGATTTTGTTGGTACGGTTGTCCTTGCGAATGAGGCATGCGGTTCCATGCAAGAAGCGGAGTGGCCCCGGAATTTCTGAAGAAAAAACATGTATATCATATGTACAAGTTTTCTTACCATCTGTCTAAAAGCTATAGTAAGTGGCGTTGGATATGGCACACCTCAGCTTATTTACAGAAATATCAAGCACCTCTTAAGAACCAAGCTTACTGTTATATTACAACAAGTTTGCTTCTTTCCTGGTAGTGGAATATTAAACAAAAACTAAACTAAAAGCAAAACTTTCTGTTTGTCTTTTCACTCCCGTATGCTCACTGGGAACAAACATAAGGATTTAAAAATCTTTGTCAAATTCAGATTCAGGTTTTAAAGATGTCCTGAAAGAATATGGTCCATTTGGTATTGCTGCCTCCCCAACCTGCCTCTGTGCAGGGATTTGAAGTATAAAGAAAAAAATCACGTCAGCAAAATGTAACATTATCTCAAGAGTAAACAAGCGCCAGAGTGAGGCTTTATTTTGTGGACATCCAAGCTAATCTGGGAGTCCATTCTTTCTAGTTAATTGCAGGTTGCAAATGAATTCTTACTGCAGAGTAGTTTGAATCCAGGGTAAGGGCTTTAAGCGTTATCTCCCCCCATCCATTATTCAACTCAATATGTCAGAAGGTCTGATCAGGAGGAAACCTTTTCAAGTTCTATTGATGCCGTTTTCAATTGACCACAGTGACCTAGCAACGTAAGCACTAATTGGCATGGACCAACCAACATTTGGCATACTGTTTATATGGGAACACAAATGCAATGTCTTATTAGCACCAAGAATGCCATCCCAGATTACCAACAAGTACTGTTTTAACTGTACCAGTATATAGCAAGAGGTCATATACACATGAATATATACAGGAAAATGTAGTTTGTTTTAGTTATAGTTAAGACCTAAGCTCTGTCACCCACAGGATTTCCTCTGTCTTAACCAAAAATTTAAACTACATTTGAGCAAAATGATGTATCATTAGCAGGACCAAATAATATAAAGTAGCTAAAAGGTATCATCTGGCTAGTTACATGATCAGTATCTTGGGGAAAGTACTGGAAAAACCAATTCATGTACTGAGCAACAGTCATCAAGTGCCTAGTGTTGTTGAATAAGTCAGAGTTAACATTTCTCAAGAGTTCCTAGTGGAACTCTACCAAAGCTAGTAGGCTAGGATACAAAGATGCACCTTTCTTGTTCTGCAAATCCAACAGAATTTTAGACTTGCTTCGCTTAAGCACCAGCAAACATCTTTTGAAACTGCTGCTTTCATGGCTGCTACCTCCTACCAAGATAGGAAGTCTATGTGAATGGAAGGCTATTCAGTAACTCCAGCCTCCCACCAATACATAGAAGTTAATTCCTAGGGGCTGTGGGAGCTCTGGCCCCCACAATAAAATATTTGAGGTGGCCAGGTCCCCGCAAAGTTGATAGGCATTCCCATTCAAATAGTGTGTGTGCACTGTGTCATGTGATCAATTTTGTGGGGTGGGGCTTTCCTGGGCCCCCACAATATTTTATTCAAGTTGACACCCCTGCACCAATAAAGGTAAAGGTAAAGGGACCCCTGACCATTAGGTCCAGTCATGACCGACTCTGGGGTTGCGGCACTCGATCTCGCTTTATTGGCTGAGGGAGCCGGCGTACAGCTTCCGGGTCATGTGGCCAGCATGACTAAGCCGCTTCTGGCGAACCAGAGCAGTGCACGGAAACGCCTTTTACCTTCCCGCCGGAGTGGTAGCTATTTATCTACTAGCACTTTGACGTGCTTTCAAACTGCTAGGTTGGCAGGAGCTGGGACCGAGCAACGGGAGCTCACCCTGTCGCAGGGATTCGAACCACCGACCTTCTGATTGGCAAGTCCTAGACTCTGTGGTTTAACCCACAGCGCCACCTGCATCCCTCCTGCACCAATACCCACCAGTAAAATAATAGGGCCCTTATTCCCTTTGGGTTGCCACTTAGCAGAGGATAGCAGAGCACTACTTTTGACAACCAGCACTTTTCGTAAGTCACTAATGTGGTGAGAAGTCAGGGATTCCTGGTTGTCTACTATGAAATGGCTTATACTCTGCGGTGAACCTGGCTATATGTGTGGTTTTTCTGGTCCATGAAAGATAAAAAAATGTTTTTCTGCAACATTCTATAAGAATGGAACAACTGCCCTACTGGATTAAAAAAAGATCCACCTAGCCCCAAATTCTGCTTCCAGCAGCAGCCAAGTAGATATTTTCAAGCACTTGAAAACAAAGCAAAATGGTGCTTGACCCCAAAACCTAATTCTCACAGATGCAAGATTAAGCCATGAAAAGCTTCAACTTTCAAAATTAACCTAACAAGTAAATCAGAAGTTGAAAAGCTGAAATCCTATCTTACAGACAGGCAACCGTTCATGCAAATTACTTTGCCTGAAACAAAGTACCACCAATGTCTATTTATACCCCAACCTTTATTCCTTCATGGAACTCAAGGCAGAATACATGAGATTCTCAGGCAGCCTCCCCCCCCCCCCAGTTATTGACCAGACTCAAACCTATTTAACTTCAGCAAGGTTGCTACAACATGTACCTTCTGAACATGCTCTGGGTCACCTGATACCAACACAGCATTGTGTGAAATTGATAATACAAGGAAAAATCAAGCTTTTGCATTCTTAGTCTCAGACAGCATCTCAGCGGTGGGTGGGGGGGTGGGGTAGAAATGTGTTTCATCATACAACCTCACAGGTAGTCAGGTCCTATAATGAAATGAAATATCTGAAATGGGCCCAGCTGTTGTGACATTTGAGAATTATTTCCTCCTTCTAACAAGTGAAACAGTGGATGTATCTTCTAGCCCATCTTGATTAAACTTTGATAGGTCTGCCACAGTGAGATAAAATTGTTTCAGGGAGCTGATCAAGTTCATGATATAGCAAGCAGGTGGTCCTTTGAGAATACCACATTTACATAAATGGTTCTTAAAGGCGGGATGGAGGCTTCTCCAAAATGAATGATATCGTCCTCCTTGACCTGCCATTGTGGTGAGCCCATCTTAACTGAAAAGCAGACCAGAATACCGACATAGGTTGCAGACCTTAACTGCCCACCGAGATTAGCTGGGCAAGTGCCAGGGGGTGGGAGAGAAAGCAGCACTCTAGCCTTTTTGTAAAATATTGCAGGAATCTTAAATGTGTAATCTCCTTTTAAAAAATCTGACCTGCCTTCCCATTTAACTTGGAACAAGAACGACTACAGCTAAGCAAACTGCTTGCTTTTGGTCTCTGTTAAATGCAGGGGGGCTCAGAAAGGTTTATTTACTCTTGACAGGGGGAGGGGTGTCATAATGAAAGCATAGCATATTATGCTGTACTTATGATTTAACTGATTTAATTTAATAGCAGTACAAAAATCGATGAAAGCAAATTTAATGAGTATTCTTGATTATGACTATAAAGAGACAAGTCACAATGTTCTTGAGCTCTTTTTTTTAAAATGGCCTACAAATATAAGGAAAGTAAAGCACTTCAAGATAAATAATTAATCAGAATTCCCCTCCAATCAGAATTCCCATATACTCTTGGAACTGTGATAGCAAAATTAGAAGGCGATTTACTCAATTTTTTGTTATTAGGTGTTCTCTTATAACAAGGAACAATACATACAAAGAAAACATATGCTCAGTTTAGTAACTATTTTATTTGTATTATCTTATTTTGCTCTACAGATATAACAGAATTATTCACAGATACACTTTCCAAACCCCAGGATATCTGGTTTTAAGGACATACAATCAGCTTCTCAATGAAGGGACACACATATAAAACATCCCTTATTATCAAACCATGTCACATTCTCTCTGTTCCATGGTACTTATTGGACTGCAGATTCCTTAATCCTCCTCAGAGTCCCTCCTGCATTTAATTCAGTTCAGTCTTAAGTAGTTAAAGAAACTGTTTTCAGTGGCAACTAATAACTACTGACCTACAGTGACACTGGCCTACAATAGACTTGTCAGGCCTGAAAAAGCTGCACCAAAGAAGCTGATTAGGACTTCAAGAGGTTTGTAGCAAGAATCAATGGCTGGTCTGTACTAATGCTGTGGTTCCTGCACAGTGATGATAAAAGTGGACCACCATTAGTTATGCCTCATTAAGCTCCACAACTCTCCTAAAAAGAAATTTGTTTAGCCTGTCCAAAACCTAATGCAATTTTAAGCTGTCTGTGTTGAAATTCATAGTGCTTCAAAGAGAGAGAGGCCAAAGAACCAAGAATGCTACAGCAGAAGCATCAACAGCAAAGTTAATTTTGAAGTTTCTGATTATTAAAGGAAAGGTCTTACAGAAACCATCCAAAGATGGGTTTAGAGAGATATTTAGAGAGATCTTTATAACAAAAATAACAGTTATAGAAATTCTAGGAGTTGGTTTCCATTGAGACACTAACATATGTAATTAAAAGGAAATTTTTAACAAATACCTGTCAAATCTTTGTGGTGGGTGCTGAAAGAGAGGTGTAGGACCTTGCCATGAATCTTGAGGACCAATATCTGTGAAATTAAAGCAAAATAAAATATAAACACAGATGTAACATATCACAGTGAACCACAAATAGGTGTATTTTAAGACTTATTGCAAAAACAAGTAGTTTTAAATCCTTACACAGATAAGAATTCTAGAACTTTTAGTTTTAAGAATTACAAAGAACACAGCAACAAAAAGTTAGTATTTAGCAAAAATTTTGGTAAAGGGAGAAAGCAAGCTGCCCCTCATATAATGTGGAAGAATGGCTTAATTTCCAAAATTCTATTGAAACACACTTTGGCATGGCAGCTGTGAGGGGAGAATTAACCTCTTTATTGCTGTCACTGATCAGTTAAAAGGCATATTGCCAATTAAATTTAACTCCAGTAATATTATTAAAATCTCAGGTGGCCTTCTGTGACATGGAGAAATGTGAAATAACTTTCAACTGCAAAACAAAAACAGCCACTCATTCTTAGAAAGACCACTTTAATATATTATCTTTTTAAACCCTTCCCTCCCAAAGCCCAACAACTGCAGCCCCATCAATTAAAATTTGCCCCCATGAAAATAAACCAAATCATTAATTGATTGGCAATCTCATTCTTTTTACTCAGAAGACAGCAAGAAAGGCCAACTTCCAGGCATGTTTGTTACCCATCACCAAGCTTTCCAGATGAGGCGGCTATAAATCTGAGAAACTAAGTACTTTTAGTATAATCTGTATTAGAAAGCTACACACTAGGTGAACTGTGGCTAAGGACACCAGGAACTGCAACCATCTGATGCTACTAAAAGACCACCCACTTACGTCTTTTCTTAGCTCAAAAGTACAACATACTACAAAGATGTACCAGCGACAACATCATTTAACAAGCCATGCAGTTAAATGGCTTCTGTTCTTTTAAATAAATGGACCAGTAAACAGAATGAAAGAAATATCTAATCAATAGATCCCTGGTGAGTTCAAAACACTTACATCATTTATCAATCAAAAGCTTCAGTTTCAGTGACATCTTTGATTATCCTCAATGATGTTTAAGTGCCACCTAATTATAACAGCTGGATTCAGAAGTTGTCCAATGGATTTACTATGACAGGACAGTAATGTCCCTGATAATGGGTTAATATTCAAGAACACCAGGGGCTAGCAATAATTTACTGGAATGCCACACTGCCTTTGGGAATCCGAGCATTAAAAAAGGCATGGCTGGAAGGAAACCTGAGCCCCTCTCCAGGCACATTCAGACTGGATGGCCTGAACAAAAACCTTTTATCATAGCAGTTGAATGAACCGTGTACAGTGCAGGCATGTCTGACTGACACCAATGTAACTTTGCTGGTGGAAATCCAGCCTAGTTTTCAACACTGGCAATTCCTGCTTTGGCTGCTGTTGGAGCAGAGTAATTCATAGAGGCCAATGAACAAAGCTTTTTGCACTATGTTCCTAACTGGTCAGGCTAAATTAGGGACATCCCTATACCAACCTCAACATATAAATACATTTGTGGCCAGGATTTGAAGCCCTTAAGGTTTGAGGTTCCTTATGCACTAACAATGTAAGACAGCACCATCATAAATTAATGAAACTAAGACAGTACAAATCTTGGATTTACTTTAGGAAGCAACTGCTATTGTAATGGTAGTTTAATCTTAAAAAAACTCAAATATTCATGTGAGATGTATGTATTAAATTCAGGTCCGTATCAAGACTTATTAAATTATCTTAATATTGAATAGTCAGCCAGTTCTGAGAAATATACAACTTAAATGGTTTATAAAGGATTTGGCAACCTTTCCTATACAAAACCATTTCACATATCTTTATTACATTTCTGGAAAACTAGCAAAAAGCATACTACATGGGCAGGGACCAGCTCATTTCATCTCCTATTCCGATGGGCAGAGCTGGGATGGTATTTTTGAAGGGTCAAGGGAGAAGAGGCATTCTAGCCCCTCTTCATTCCATTATCCCCCACCACCTCTGCCTCACTCACAAAAAGAGGGTAAAACTCAGGATTTCAAAAAGAATAACATAGAAGTGAAGTGCTAAATGAGAGTAAATAATAATCTGGATGCATTCTGATATCTGCTTTCATAATTGTTAAGAGCAGTTAGCTCAAAAAGTACTGGTTTGGACACTTCTCTAACAGCACTGACACTGTTATCCAAATATCTGTATAAACAGCAGAATTCCACACAGAGACAACACTGAAAATAGTTCTTCTTACTCAAGGTACACAGCACACACCTAAATACCGTAACAGAAAGAGTTGCAATGCCAAGTTTCTACCTTTCATCATGGCAATGTAAGAAAATAGGTAAGTGAGGAAACATAAAAACAAGAGGTTGACATTTCAAAAAGGTACAGAAAACGAGAGAAATGACAGCTAATATTTCATTGGTCTTGAAAATGCAAGCAATTCCTAGAACCGATGCAACGATTTAAGTTGCCCTCTCCAGTAGCAACTGAAGTGATAACTTATGTAATCAGCATGGCAATCAAAGCCAAGACTTCATGTTTACTGATTGAAAAATGCTCCCCCCCTTTTTTCTTTTTGATTAGTGGAAAGTCAGCTAATTGACAAGTTTACTGACTGAAATGAAAATAATAAAATCAGACACTCTGACAGCAAAATCCAAGCCTGTATTCGCATAGCACTTGCAGACTCCACTTGACTCCTGCAAGCTATCAGCATACAATTATTCATCAGCTGAAAATTGGCACATCAATGTGAAATCAGGGAACACCACTAACCCCCACAGCTAGCTCTGAGAGAGCTTAGATTGGATTGACTGTATTGCCCTGCTATACTCTAATTTTCATTCACTTACAAAAAGATGTCCTGGAAAATAAAAAGCTTAGTATGCTAAGTTCACAAGTTAATGTTCTTAGAATATGATGAGATTTAAGGAAACAAAAGTGAAGTGGATTTGAATAATTTTATCACACAGATGGAGTAAGATCTTGACAAACCAATATATTGACAAATATCTTCACCCTCATTTCTCAGACCAACACTCCTACCAAATGCAATGATACATGAACACATAATGATACTTATACAAGTGCTAACCAACCACATTGCTAGAAATCCTGGAGTCCTGGCAGACCTACTAGTATGTAAAACTATGGTTGAGTGGTCAGGAGCAGGCCACAAAATGGAATGATTTCTCATCATCTCCCTTTAGCAGGGCCTTTCTGTTGCTGACCATGGTTGTGGAAGACCAAAAGCTCAAATTCAGAAATCTTCAAAACTGGGCATAAATACAAGACCATAAACACTGGACAAAATCTCCCCTTTCTTTTTCCTCTACTACCAGTCAGCTGGTTTTAGTTGTTTTTGTATTTATTTCTGAGGTTTGATATCATTGTAATATCATTCAAAAACATTTTTCCTGCAATGCAGAAGTGAATTTATATTTATTAAATTTCCTACATAAATTAAGGCACCTGTCTTGTTATTTTTAAAGACTACCTAAATAGAGCAACCAAACTCAAATTCCTAGACATTTTTTGTATTTTCCCAAGTTTTCATGAGTAAGAAAAGGCATTTACAGTGGTACCTCTGGTTACAAACTTAATTCGTTCTAGAGGTCCGTTCTTAATCTGAAACTGTTCTTAACCTGAGGTACCACTTTAGCTAATGGGGCTTCCCGCTGCTGTGCGATTTCTGTTCTCATCCTGGGACAAAGTTCTTAACCCGAGGTACTACTTCCAGGTTAGCGGAGTCTGTAACCCGGAGTGTCTGTAACCCAAGGTGTTTGTAACCCAAGGTACCACTGCATAGTGCTTTAGACACCCCATAACAGCACTCTAAAGTAGGCTTGTATGACTACCATCCTTGCTTTACAGAGGGGAGGGCCTGAGAAAGGGAGAGAAAGTCATTCCCAAGGCTACAAGTGGGTTTGTTCTTCTTATAAAATCTGTACTGAGGAATTCCTGGATCATCCTCTTAGCCACTCACTACACCAGTTCTCAACTTGTACTGTGAGGACATGTTCAAACAATGATAAAAAGATGTACGACTGTGAAGGCCCAGCAACAATGATGAAGGCTGTGAAGTTTCAGTAACAGGAAGGTTAACTTAAACATAAGTACTAGATGGCAATACCAAACCAAGTATCATATGCTTCCAACTGGCCAAATGATTAAATAGAACCTTGAGTTCCATTTTTAAAAATTAAAATAGAAAGGGGGGGGGGGAAACTTACTTGAAAGCAATTTTGGAATCTGTTGTGGTCTTCCCAGCAGTGGTCTGTAAGTATTTCCCTGATTGTAAGCTCCAGGGGGAGCAATATTGCTGTAAACTCCACTTCCAGAATGTCCTCTGTTTCTTGACATTGCATGACTGTAATACGGAAGGGAAGAGAAATGAAGGTATCCATGGAAAAAGGCATTACACACATGGCAACAGTGTTACATTTCACACCTGAACAATGGTAAATTCCTTCAACTCTAGGCAAGGCGAGACATTAATAGGTCAGCAAATCTTCTATGAATGATGGGATACACAGCCGACGTTAGGCACACCTACCACTGTACAAAGCAAGAGTTGTGTGCCCAGGGCATCTGTACATACACTGACTGATTTCTTCAATTCTTTCTTCTCCAGAAACAGTCAGAAAGAGCATTTAAGTTAGGTGAAGATAAAAAAAGGTAAAGGTAAAGGACCCCTGGATAGTTAAGTTCAGTCAAAGATGGCTATGGGGTGTGGCACTCATCTCACTTTCAGACCAAGGGAGCCGGCCTTTGTCCACAGATAGCTTTCTAGGTCATGTGGCCAGCAGGATTAAACCGCTTCTGCTGCAACGGGACTCTGTGATGGAAGCCAGAGCACATAGAAACAGCATTTATCTTCCTGCTGCAGCAGTACCAATTTTCTACTTGCACTGGTGTGCTTTCGAACTGCTAGGTTGGCAGAAGCTGGGATAGAGCAACGGGAGATCACCACCGTCAAGCAGAACGCACATAACAATGGCCCAGTAGCAGTAACATCTGAAACAGTTCTCACTCTCTCTTCCATTGGCTCAACTTATGGAAAAACAGAGGTGTCTCTTAGGTGATTTATTCAATTATGATCACAACTGGACAACTGAACCAGATTCCTCAGAAAGCTGGGGTTTTTCTCCCCTTGACTTCTCCTAACAGTGCAGATCAGGGGTTGCTTTGGGATGCTCAGACATCAGCCACTGTGGTTCTAAAGTTTAGTAGGCATTAAAAAGCCCCCTAGTCACTTGACATGGAAGGACACAATTTGTTCCAAGATAATACAAATATGAACAGTCTTTCAGAAGTTCACAGAACTTCCCCATCTGGAAACAAGACATTTAATTGCTGTTGTTAGCAATTCCCTTAATCTAATTAAAATAAGAAGAATGTTGCATTTAACCTTAATCTACTCAACACTTAATATATGCCTGGTTCAGTTTATTGTTGTTGTTGTTTATGAAATTTGTATGTTGGGACTTCCGGGTTAGCATGATCAGCAAATGGCGGATTCCCTCCAAGCTCCGGAGGGAATCGGCTCGGTGGAAGAGGGGTCCTGCCGCGGCGACGACGCGGGGACCCTCAGAAACCACAGGCGCTGAAGCCTGTGGACTTGGTGACTCGGCGGGCACCATTTGCGCCCCCTCCGACTTGCAAAGAAGCCTTTTTAAAGGCTTCGGAGCGGGTGGCGGAGAGCGGCGTGGTGCTGTGAGTAGACCGCTTCTTCCACGGAGTGAAGCCGCAAGCCATGGCTGCAGAGCGCTGACTTCTTTCCTTGATCATTTGGACTACAAAAAGTAACAACCCGTGAGTAATACGGAAATTGGAATTAAAAATCTCTTTTAATTGAATTCGGTACGACCGGGGGAGGTGCCAAAAGGAAGTCTGCCTCCCCCCCCCCCTGCAGACAATTTAAAGCAAGAATTAGATAACTAAGGTCGAGAGACGGTCTTCCTCTCTTCGAGAGAAAATTTTTAATTTCACGACTTGGATATATAAGTTTATTACTGGAGGATTAGAACTGAACGTTAGAGTTGAAGTGTAACCCCCGCCCCCCGGATCCGCGAGAGAGCCTGTAGAAGATATTTACAGAGTTTGACAGCTGTCAAATGAGCTGTCAAAGTCAGGAAATTCTATTTTTTGCTACTTGTGCCGGTTATTTTTGTTACACTGGACTGTAAGTTTTTGAAATTAGAGAGGAAATAAGAACAAAATAACCTGATTGTTGGAGAAAGAACACTTAGTAACCAGAATCCCTCTAGAGGGGGTTCTGAGATATTACAATGGCTGCAGATGGAAAAATACAGGCAGAGTTGGATAGAGTGTTTGATTTCTTGGGAAAGCTGCAAGAGCAGAGTGATGTTATGGCTACAAATCTTACAACCTTGAACCTTAAAATAAACAAATCTGCGGAAGCGGTTAAGGACTTGACTCAAGAAAAATCTGCAGCTGGAAAGTAAGATACATGTGCCGTTTTGGAAAAATGCGAAGGAGGAGCTGAAACGCTGCAAGTGAAAAAGGACAACCAGAGGCCTGTTAAGCTGGAACATAAGGAAAGCAAGGTTTGGATGACGAAAATTTGGTTTGAAATGGAGAATGAAGATTGGGGATTTTTCCCTATGGGGAGCCCGGAAGACCTATGGATTACAAATTTGATCAAGGCGAAAACTGGAATGTTTGAGACATTTGGGACACTTGGACTTAGAAAGAGTAAGAAGCAGGACCTGGACTCTTTCTTTGAATATGGAGGTCTGGTTGGAAAAAACACAGACCCTACTGGGTCAAAGATGCTCCGAGATCTGATGTTCAACATAAAGGACTGTCAACAAAACCGGCTGAAAGGGACTGAGAGAGATTTAAGGGCCTTGGACGTGATAGATCCAGGCTGAGAACTGACAGACTGAAGGACAATTTCTGGGGATCAAAACTGGGGGGAGGGGGGAAAGCTTTGGAATCCAAAGGGGTACAATTATATGTTTTCATTTGATAAGTTGTTTTGTAATTATTTTAATAATTGGGAACCTCGTGAAAGGGAACTTGGGTCGACCTTAGAAAAAGGGGTTAATGTTGAGTATTAAAATGAGGTTTAGAAGTTTAAAATTGGCTAACTAAGACGAATTAAGTAAAATATTAATAAGGGATAATTTGGGTATAAAGAACTTGCTGAGCTAAATTGTGGAATTGGGATGCAAGAAGGGGAGGTGGGGGAAGTCCAGGAAAGTGGTTAAGAAAATAAGGTTTTAAAATTATACGTGTTATTTGTGTGTAGTGTCGATGTGTATGTTTATGTTTTTGTGTTTGTCTAAAAAAAAATGAGAAAACCCTAATAAAAATTTTACTAAAAAAAAAAAGAAATTTGTATGTTGCCCTTCATCTGTAGATCTCAGAGGGGTTCACAACACAAAAATACAAGGTAAAAAATTCAAAATACATAATAAAAACAAAAAGATCATAACAAACCAATAACCCCCCTTCTCTCCACCACAAACATGTTCAAAAGGGTATCAGATGTTAATCAGCCAAAGGCCTGATTGAAAAGGAATGTTTTCACCTGGTGCCTAAAGGTGTATAATGAAGGCGTCAGGCAAACTTCCCTGGGGAGAGCATTCCACAAAACAGGCCTCTTGCCACCCTCCGGACCTCTCATGGAGGAGGAACACAAAGAAAGGCCTCAGATGATGATTTCAGAATCGGGGTCACTTCATATGGAGAAAGGTGGTCCTGGAGGTACTGTGGTCCTGAGCCGTTTAAGGCTTTATAGGACAAAACTAGCACTTTGAATTGGGCCTGGAAACTAACTGATAGCCAGTGCAGACAGGCCAAGGGTCAGCGTAATATATGTACAAACCATCTTGCCCTGGTGAGCAGCTTGGTTTACAAAAACTGTCTTCAGAGGCAGCCCTTTGCAGTAATCTAACCTAGAGGTTACCAGAGTACAGACAACAGTAGCTGGCCTATCCCTGTCCAGATAGGGGCGAAACAGCCAAAGCTGATGGAAGGCATACTTCACCAGATGCCACCTGAGCCTCAAGCAACAGCCAAGGATCCAGAGGAGTGTAACCCCATCAAGAGCAGGCCACCTCCCAGCCATCTGGTCTGAGGAACTGCCCACTCACAGGACCTCAGTCGTATCTGCATTGATAACTGATGCAAGACAGCAGTCCAGCACATCCACTGCCCCACTTGCAGATGTAAAGGAGAAGTAGAGCTGTGTGTCATCAGCATAATGCTGAAAGCGTATTCCAAACCTGCGGATAACCCCCCTCAGCAATTTCAAGTAATGCTAAATAGCATAGTGGGTAGAGATGTTAAATTCTCAAGAATAATCGTTTGGAGAATATTATCGATTAATGAGAATATTAGAGAATTTTCATTTAAAATAGGAGAATATTCATTTTAATGCATTGAAAATGATATAATTAGTTAATATACACGTTTATTCATGAGTAAACTTGTTCAGATGGCAACCAAAAACCATACAGATACTTTTATTCAATGGGGCAATGCAGTGAATTCACATTCTTTGATTTGGTAAAGGGGAACTGACAACCAGAGGACTGCAGAAAACTAGTTACTGGCACTAAATAAAAATATAGAAACGTCAACTGTTTAAATCAAGGTCACCTCACATGCTGTTTCATATAATTGTATAGGCCTAGGTACTTAAGTGTATAAAGCATTAAAGCTACTTTCTGTAAAAAAATCACAATGTATGGCCAAGGGTATAGAACTGCTAAGAATAGGGTCACACCAAAATAGGGAAAAAGGCTATTACATATAGTTTGAAACACATATGAATTAAATGTTCATCAAATTAAATGAATAGCATTTTAAAAACAAAAAACCCCAAAAACCCAAAAATGTTTTCTGTAGCTCACATTTCAGAACTGCCAATGGTGAAAAACACAATGCCCAGTAATGTAACTGGATCAAAAACAATCATTATTCATTACTTACACTGGCAATATCACAGCTTGACTTATTATTTACTAGATTTTTTTTAATGTGGGTTGTAAAACTGGTTCTTACATTAGAATTTACAGTTTGTGGAGAATATTTTCCGGAGAATTTTCTAGCAGAGAATATTCTCACCTCACATCACTAATAGGGGATAAAATTGAACCCTGTGGAACCCCACACTGAAGGCTCCATGGGGCCAAAGAATCACCCTCTGGAAACTACCATCCAAGTAGGATCGGAACCATCGCAAAGTGGTGCCACCCACCCTTAACTCAGACAGCCACTCCAGAAGAATACCATGGCTGATGGTATTGAAAGCTGTTGAGAGGTTGAGGAGAATTAACAGGGACACATTTTCCCTTACTCTCTTCTGACAGATGTCATCATGCAGAACAACCAAATCAGTTTCTGTGCCAAAACCAGGGACGGTTTATTGAGTGGTTTCAGTTCCAGTTCCATGTCTTCCTCACTTAAAATTGAGTGCATGAATCTATATGAACAAAGAACATTAGATGAACAATAGTTAAATCAGTTGCCTACCCCAAAGTTCTGAATGATGACTGGTCCAAGTGAACCTGCCTCCTGTCGCGGTTAAAGCCAAGCTGTGGCCTCCAAGGTCTGCCATCATTGTTAGTTTTCTCCCAGTCACCTGGCTTCAGAACTGGTGGAGGCTTTCTAAATAATAAGACAAGGAAGTTTAATCAAATAGGCACTAGAGACACAGAGTTGGAAGACCTGAAAGCCATCAAGTTCAATTCTCTGAAACAAGACATAGGACCACCCACGAAATCAATCTCACCCATTCTACAGCGCTGCAAGTGGTCCAGAAGAACTGGTAAGGGTAAATAGAAGGGTTACTTACTTTGCTCCAGATAACACCTCTGCCTTAAAAATAAAGTCTTCTTGGAATTGTGGGTCTTTAAAGTTGATACTAAGAATGAAAATATTTGAAACAATTATGAAGAATTAACACATTGCCTGTTATGTGACATCAAAGTTGGTAACTTATTTGCTCTCTTCAGAATACAGCAAGGATCAGTAGAGAGCAACTCAGGCCCAAAGATGAAATAAGAGCTCACCAGGCCTCTTGATTTGATCTGTTTTGAAATGGCCACAGCCACTTGTCACTCACCTAATATCACAGGGTGTCATGGGCAGGACAGGAAAAGCCACTTACAGTGCGCTCTGAATTGTTCCTTTGCAACCCAGAGTTGCATTCAGTCATTTACACCTGGCACTGAATACAAGATCCACTGCTTTAAGGCAGGATGGGTTCCTCGAGAGCTCGGATTCTGCCCATCCCCTATATGACTTGCATTCAGTGCCAATTGTAAACTGGGGCTGTACAGGAGCAATTATGTGTACTGTACACTCTAAGCCAGGCTCCCCCAACCTGGTTCCCCCCCCTTCCTGATGCTTTGGATTAAAGTTCTCATCATCCTTGACCACTAGTCATACTGACTGGGGCTGATGAGAGTTGGAGTCCAACAACATCTGGTTGAGGAAGGCTTAAATTTGGTGCCAAAGTGCAACCAGCACATCTTGGGGGCAGGATCAATTCCACCTGACATCATAATGGCCTGTCAAATGTGGTCTGTGAAAGGCTGGTCACTATTTGATAAGGCCAATCATGTGGTCCCCCAACACTTGTGTAGGCAAAATTCTCTCTTTTTCAGCCCTAGTCAGATGCATTCATTCATGCACTATGTGGATGACTCAGAAAAAGGAGTTAATTAAGACAGAGGCCAGCACTATTGCTAAGATAACAGCTGGGAGGAGTCAGTAGATCCCTCTGCAGTAAGGAAAGGAAAACCAGCAGTTATATTCATAATCTGAATACAGTTTAGAATAAAAAATATTTGATCCATCATTCTACTGAAGGGCTCGTATTTTCCAAGATTCAGCAGCTTAGTTGCCTTTAAGCCCACATAAGCAAGAGCCTGAGAAATGAGGAAATGTCTAACTTCATTAATTTGGTTCCCTCTCCCTTTCATATATCCCATTAGTCTCAAGAGGAGAAGCCAACCAGGAACTGGTGAACACCTCAACTATTGGGGACTTCACATCATGACCTAAGTCATTTGGGTAACTTCATCCATACACATTTTACCTTATTGCAGAATTCTGTGTCAGGTCACGCAGCATGGGCACAGGAGAGTGCAATGTCCTAATGGATATGGAAAAATGGAACAACTATTCATTTAGAAGAAAAACTCTCTTGGCTGTAGAGAAAAATGGAAAATGTATCTGATGTAAGCAGGCAATGGTCACTTAATACCAAATGACATTTAACTGACTGAAGGGATCAAATTCTTGACAAGAGAGCTGAACAAGTATTTTGCATGCTAAATATTTCTAAGACAAAAACCTCAAATAACAAGGCTTGAAATGGAAGACTAAAAGAAGCTAAGGCAATATGCTTTAATCCAAGCTAAATGGTAAAGAAGTGGGAAGGGCAGCCTATTAACATTTCAAAATGACCACATGTAATATGTCATCAAACAGTACAGAAAGTTGAATAATCAATACTGCACTAATAGAATACAATATAGCAAAATTTAATCAAAATTGATTGTCCATTTTCAAAACCAAAAACATTTTAAATTTTGCCATGCTTACATCAGCTCATGTTAACCATCCCTTTGGTGTCCATAACACTTCTCAGTGTTTTCAGACTCACTTTTAACCCCATCCTTCCAACATGGGACCTACTTTCTGTTAGCCTTTTATTCTCTTATTCTTCACTCTAGCCAATTTCCTCTACCAGATCTCCCTCCTTCTTTTTAAAACTTTAGCAAACCATCTTCAATTGGGGCATGACCCATCTATGTGTGTCTATTCAATAACTGAAAACTAGTGGCATGCATTAAGCAGCTTTTGATCTTAATTGTGAAGGAGGCAAATAAACTACAAACTAATTTTATTTTGTCTGAAGAACATTGAACAAGGAGGGATTCTTAATCAGCAAATAAACCCTGCTGTAAGTTATACTTACTCATCAGGAAGAACTGGATTGTCATTCCTGGCTAATTTCCCTTGAATACCGTGACACAGTTCAGGGGGAAGGCCTACTGCCTATTGGGGAATAATAAAATCCTGATCAGATGAGCCAGACAAGAATGAATGAAATGTAATATCCATTAGAACAAATTTGACGCACCTCTTTTTCACCAGACTTGTACTGTTCGAGAATGAAGTCATGAAGTTGATGCTGTTTCCCAACAAAGAGAACATCACCACCAAGACTATTTCTTCTGACTGAAAAAAGAAGGGGGTGATAATTCTGCATTAAGAGCAACCTAATTGTAATACTTACAAAACAGGCTCATGTTGCTTACTACCGGCACCATAAACTAAAAAAGTCCTCTCTAGATTTATCATTGATTTGACATTGTACAGGGATGTTTGCTTTGATGAGCATCCAAGTTTACTCTGAGTAATGGGGGAGAGGAGAGCATCCATTTGTCTTATACTAGTGCTTAATGTAACTGAACAACCTTCCATTGCTTTATCAGTGTACTAGTGTGGGACCACAATGAAGTTTCTGTCCATTTGGTACACACTTAACCATTTGCTTACAAGGTGTCATGCACCATGGGGATCAAGCCAGGAACTCTAGGAGTCTGGCACCAGATGTCTTTCTGAAAGTAATTTATATACTGCCCTCTCATAAAACAGGGGGTACAGCAATGCAAAAACCTGTAAATGTACAAACCAATGTAAAGCTGTAGAAAACATTAATTAAAATGATGGGATACTCAATAAAAATTTAAACAACTGCATAGGCTTTTGGGCAAATAAGAATAAATGAATGGGAAAAAAAACCCTTTAACCAAAAAGGCTCTCAGAGTAACTTAGGAAAAATCAAAATAAAAAAAATTCCTTCCAGTAGCACCTTAAAGACCAACTAAGTTAGTTCTTGGTATGAGCTTTCGTGTGCATGCACACTTCTTCAGATACATTAGGAAAAATTAGGAAAAATCAGTTCTGAGGATGCCCCCCCCCCCCTTCGGGTTCTTCTTCTACACCATCATTTTATTATTTGTACCCTGCCCATCTGACTCGGTTGCCCCAGCCATTCTGTGCAGCATCCAACAGATATAAAAACATTAAAAAGAATCCCTAATCAGGGCTGCCTTTAGATGACTTCTAAAAAGGCATGACACACAAGGAAGGAAGAATGAGAGGAAGGAAAAGAAAGCCCAAGCACAATTCTTGAAGTGATAATCAATGTGAATGTGGTTCTGGTTGTCTTGCCCTTGATGAAGAGCAGTCCGTATCATAACAGAGGCAGAAAGCAATAGTTCAACCCTTCTTAGCCTTTGGGTGGAGCATTTTGATATATTTGGTCAAAATAGGAGTCAGAAAACTGCAAAAAGGGAGATTCAGCTTAAACTGTGAAACATCAGGACTGATGGAGAGGCTGCATGTTCATTCTATGCAGGTTACTAAGGCTGAGCACAGAGAATGGTAACAGTTCTTGGCACCTGAGATCAAAATAAAAGCAAACTGATTCATGGTGTGGAAAGGCAGATGTGGGTTTTACAGTAGGAAAAAGTAGCATTGCACAAAAGTACCACTGCCAAAAGCCTTGGTACTCGGAAAGATTATTTAATCCTGCAACTCTTACTTTCTTCAGGGGTGAGGTCAGGATACACCTCTGCTAGAGCAGCTCTCAGACGGCGTTCGTCAACAAAAGGCAACAGTGCAACTCCTACAGAAAACAACTCATTAGAGTTCATATTTTCTTTTTAATAGTACAAAACGTAAGGTTACAAAATAGTACAAAAGGGTGGAAGAAACTTTGGCAAGATCAAATTGTCCCCAAATCATAGAAAGATCCTTAATGGACCAGACCCTAGTCTTACCTACTTCAACATCCTGTTCTTACAGTGGCTCACCAAATCAAGCCAAGCTAAGCATATGGTTTAGCTCTCTCACTGGAATTAGTGAGACTTAATGGTACAGGCCACCTCCTGTTTACGCGGGGGTTACGTTCCAAGGCATACATGAAATCATGTATATATTCCTTATGGGCACAGTCACATTTCAACTCTCTTTAGTCAACAGAAATAAATGCTGCAAAAGTATAAAGCACAACCTAGTCAATAAACACTCTTTAAAATGAAGACTAGAAGATTTAAAATTAACTTTGGTTAGACTGTACCAATGAACTGTGTCAAAGTATACTTGAAAATATGTAACTTTTCTTCAGTTCATTATGGTATTAGCTTTTAGTTTTTTGCTAATTCAGAAGTTCTACGTTCCAAGTTATAAAGGTTCTCAGAATCCTAATAAAATTACTGAAGAATGCAAGACCCCAAAATTTATTTTCAAGCATTTCTATCTGGCTTTCTGTTATAAAAGTAACTCAAAGCAGCTAAATAATTAAAATACTCCAAAACAAAATATGCTACATGAATAATGAATTGTATTTTAGTTAATTTCAAGCCAAAATAATGTTATCTGATAACAGACACATAAATCATTTTGGCAAGTGGTTGCAAACATGACTTACAGAATAAATTCTTTCTTGTTTTGTTCAAATGACTCCAAAGACATATTGATGAACAAGTATTAATTTCGTGATCTTAAATATTACCTTGCCAAGCATATTTCTTTCCATTCAAATCAATAGCAAAGTCTTCGGGGTAAAAATCAATTATACTTGATTCCTGTTTTTTTAAAAAACAAGATCATTACAGTGATTCAGAGATTTGTACAGTAACAGATGAAGAATTAGATTAATCTTGCACAAGCTTAGAGATCCTATTTAGTTATTGTTGCATTTACATCCCCCCTTTTCTCCAAGGAGTGCAAGGTGGTCCACACAGTCCTTCCTCCTTTAATCCCAACAACCCCGTGAGGTAAATTAGGGTGAGCGGCAGTGAGGGATCCAAAGTCCCCCAGTGAACTTCATGGCCAAATGGGGGATTTGAACCCTGATCTCCCAGGTCCAAGTCTGACACTCTAACCACTACACCACACTGACTCGTCATCTTTTTTGGTGAAGTGGTCTATAAAGTTTTCTGAATTGAAAATAATAATACATATAAGCTATTTCTTTTCTTCTTTTCAAACTCAGTACAGTGGTACCTTGGTTTACAACTTAATCCGTTCTGGAAGTCTGTTCTTAAACCAAAGCGTTCTTAAACCAAGCCGTGCTTTCCCATAGAAAGTAATGGAAACAGATTAATCCGTTCCAGACAATGAAAAGCAACCCCTGAAACAGCAATTTCACATGAATTTTACTATCTAACAAGGCCATTGATCCATAAAATGAAAACAATAATCAATGTACTATACTATACTATAAAATAAATAAAACAGTATTGTAGATGATAAAAATGAAAATTAAAATTTTTTCTTCCCTGTACTAATGATAGTCATTGTTTGGATGGGGGGGCGCGCTTTTATCCATTTCCACAGTCACACAATCAATCAATCAGTCAATCAATCAGCAGTTGAACTGGGATCCACACAGATCCCCCCCCCATGCTGCTGCGAGAAATGCTCCCTAGAGTGCGCGCCTCCCGCAGCGGCATGGGGTGGGGGGGAGTTGCGCACCTGCCAGCCAACTGGCTCTTGTCTTGGGAAACCTTTCCATGCACCTCCATCTCCCAAGCAGCTTGGCAGGAAAAAAAATTTCCCCTGCCCGGCCGGGCTGTGAGAGGAAGGCGCTCTGCTCATGCTGTTCCCTGGGAACTATGCGGAGGTGTGCTCGCAGCTGCCTTGGCTGACTGCCCCGGTAAGTCGGAGGGGGAGGAGGGAGCAAGTCCAGCCGGCCACCGTTCTGTGCACCTGGGAGTAAGCGCTGTGCAACTTCCCTCCGCCCGGCCAGCTGGACTCGCCTCCTCCTTGCCCTCTGACTTACCGGGGCGGACGGCTAAGGCAGCTGCAAGCACAAGAGCCAGCTGGCGGGCGGGCGCGCAGCTTCACTCCCTTGCTGCTATGGGAAACGTCGTGATGACCCCCTTCTCCGCTGCCGGACAATGGAAGTGTGACACTCAAAACGGAAGTGCACCTCCACAGTATGTTCATATATCCCCCCCCCCAAAAAAAAACACCACACCACACAACCCGGAACACTCATTTCCGGGTTTGAAGTGGTTGCAACCCAAAAAGTTCATTGGCTAGGCTGTTCATAACCTGAGGTACCACTGTACGAAGAACAGGTCAAAATGAACAGTACTTTGTTGACAATTTTCAAGCTCTGGTGCAATAACCACTTCTAAAGTTTGAATTTTCAAACTGCAAGTTCTGGACATTTTCTAAATGTTAACACTTCAGACAGTAGCCTTAATCTCTCTTGCCAGTTGTAGTTCTCATTCCTTATCTTGGGTACATGCGCCACAATGTGGCTTGACCAGAATTGGGACAGCTGGTGGGGCCATTTGAGGTCATCCTATCTCAGTGTTTCTCAAACTTAGGTCTCCCAGCGGTTGTTGGACTACAACTCCCATCATCCCTGGCTGGCAGGACCAGTGGTTAGGGATGATGGGAGTTGCAGGACAACAGCTGGAGGCCCCAGTTTGAGAAACACTGTCCTAGCTCTAACTGTTCCTCAGTTCACTACAGCTAGCAAAGAACAAACTGGGCTCCAACTGGAAGAGGTGTACCTTGATCTCAAGTCAGTATGGTTTTCCAAGTTTCTGTCTCCAGTAAACAGAGTAAAACAGGCACATTATTCAGACAGATACTGAAGCTATTAATAGAATATCAAAACAAACATTTCAATTTTGAATAGATGAAAAGGTGAATAAACAAAAGCAAAATTCTTACCGGATCAGTCATAAGATTCCGCCAAGTTGGTGGGAGAAAGTTACCACTAGCTGCAGGAAAGACTCCCATAAGTTGTTCAAGAGGTCTGAACTGCCAAAAACAAAAGTCAACAGCAATAACTACTTTGATCACCCCCATAACAATATTAGTGACTTCCAAATAATTATAAAGATGAACAGTAATCTTACCGGTTTGGTTCCTTTTTCAAAGTCTGAGGGCATGTCTGCAATTCCTTCAAAATCTGAAGCAAATGGCGCATAATGGAATGGATAATACCATTTCCAGGAGGCACACCCCTAGTTTGCAAAATGTAAGAAGAAACCAAGTCACAGCTAGAAGACCCAGTAACTCTTCTGTAGGGAGACAGGCAAGACTGAAAGCCATCTGGTAACTAATTCACATCAATTTCTAAAGCAACATACGTAGTTGCCAAAGTATTGATTTATTTATTTTTGGTAAACCAACTTAAGATATGGGACCAATATACCAATTCAACAAATGAAACAGTGACCACAAATCTCTTTTCCAGTGGCAATGTCATTTTACATTACTACTAACTCAGTTGCCACTGCTTTACATATTGATAACTTCTTGCAATATACTGCAAAGATGGCATACCAAACTTACTCACTGAAAAAGAAATCAAGTGATTGTAACATCTATAATACAATTCACCAACGGTCAGCAGCATGGGGCAGAACATTTTCCATAACAAAAACATTTCAGTTTCTATAAAAGCATTGCTTCTCAAAATTTGCTTTTAATAATGGATACCATATTAATTAAACTCAACAGATTCAAAATTCTAATTATCATTTTTCAGGAGTGTGTCAAGCAAGCATATGCCTATACAATTATATCTATATGCCTGCAGCACAACTGTATCTTTTCTGGGGGTTATGTTCCAGAAATGGCAAAACTACATATACCCAAAACACCCTTGCGCCAACACCCACCCTTGCTATCCAGGCTCTGGGAAGCTCTCACAGGGCCGTCTGAGTTCCTGCAAGAGCCTCCCTGAGCCTGAAGCAAGACAGAGAGCTTAAAAGCTATTTCTGCACCAGGAAAACCCACTGCAAAAGGAGCTTTTAAGCTCTTTGCTTTGTGTGCAATTAATTTGTGGGACTTCAACTAGCTTGCTTTCAACCGTGCATATGATGCCATCATTTTGTATATGTATACAGAGTGCTTTGCTGCTCAGTTGAGAAAACCAGATCCGGCATGTGGCCTGTCACATGCCTTGGGTCAATGACATAGAACTGTAGAGTCTGAAGGGACCTTGAGGGTCATGTAGTCCAACCGCCTGAAATGCATGAATCTCAACTAAATTATACATGACAGATGGTCACTCAACCTCTGCTTAAAAACCTCCAAAGGAGAGTCTATCATCTCTCATGTGAGTCTGTTCCACTGTGGAACAGCTCTTACTATACAGAAGTTCTTCCTAATGCTTAGCCAAAGTCTCCTCCATGCACATTCTAGCTTGTCAATATCCTTCTTAACCTGTGGTGCCCAGAACTGGGAACAGTATTCCGGGTTTGGTCTGACCAGGGTTTAAATGAGCAGGACTCTGACTTCCTTTGATTGGGACACCAGACTTCTGTTGATGAAGCCTAGATTAGCATTAGCTTTATTTGCTGCTGCATTACACTGCAGTCCAGGTTGTGGTTTTGAATAAGATCCTCCAGCTACAGTAAGGAGACTAGCAAAGATAGAAGAGGTAGAAGTCATCTAAAGAGCAAGAACAGCTGGCTTATAGGTTCTAGATAAAGCCAGGCTGAGTGCATTTCTGCAGAATCCTTCAGTCAGTAAACAGTTCAGACTTTTCAAGCTCACAGAATCCTGACTCACTGACTGTTGCAATTATAGCTGACAATAGTTTGCTTCCCAACAATCCTAATGCACTTTCACTTTTTGCAGCTAGTTTGCCAGAAGACTGTTTTGTTGTCAGAGCCATTGTTGAGCAGAAGGCAAAAGCCAGACAGAAAACTAACAGAGGCAAAAAGGCTTTATTTATTGTGGAATCAAAAGCGCTACAGAGAGATAGCTGTAATAAGCTGAAGAAGAAGAAGAAGAAGAAGAAGAAGAAGAAGAAGAAGAAGAAAGGTAGGAACATTTTTTAAGAAGGGGAGATGCATACCAAAAACAGAGGCCTGAGCAAAGAATAATGGGGAGAGGAACACAGCTTCTATGCTGGAAAGGGTAGAAATGAACTGAGGAGCCACCAGCAGAAGAAAGGAGAAAAGGGGAAAAAATCTAGGCCACATCCTTGCTTTCTGGGTGGCTGGAAAAGGCACAACCCACAGTGGGTGTCTCCCACACCAAACAAGAGGCAAGGTTGTGCAGGGAAGCAGGAACACATAAACCTCAGAAGAGGCTCAGCTCATTTATAATGCGTTAAACCAAGTGATTTCCCCATGAAATCATAGAACATGTTCCTTTTATATTAAGGAAGTTTGAAGTTACAAAAAACAATGGCATGAGATGTGATTTGAGAAATCATACAGACAAAAGTAACACTAAGTGCTAATTCAAAGCAAACACCAATAACTTCCAAAACACATGCCTGGATCTAAACCAAATCTACTACCTCAACATAACCCTATGGCAAAGAGAGAAGGCCAGGGTGTGAGGGCATCTTATTTAAATATGGTTAATGTCTACTGGCTTTAACTAATCCAGAAGTTTCTGAATCTGCACAACAGACCTGTTTTATTTATCTTTATAATAACTATCCTTCATTATCTATTGTTAAACATTTCTTCAGACTCCAATTGAATGAAACATTTCTGACCATTACACACACACACAATAGCAGTGCATTATAATTGTCCCAAATCTTAATTTAAACTTTTCAATACGCTTCGTGGCATCAGGGTTTTACCAAAATAAAGTTGCTGTAAAACATCATTACAACACTACATGATTTGCTTTATTAAGCTTTAAAGAGCTCAATATAGTTAACAGAATTAAACCATTATAATACTTTTTTAAAAAAAGAAAAAAAGATGGCTACTAAAATCAATTTCATGAAGACAGCTTCAAGCAAGTAATGAAAATGTCACAGGGTCTCCTCTGTGTCTAAATATCCAGATTTACAATGAAAACCTGCTCTGGTCTTTGCATACTCCTCTGTCAATTATACCAGCAATGATGCTAGATGTACCTCTGATTATGCCATTGCTGAGTCTTATTACATTATTTGGGAGACAAGCAAATGAAGTTTTTTGAAATTATATAAATTTTAATGAAAGATAGTAAGTACCTGGTAATAGTACCGGAGAACCCAGCAAAGCCCTTCTACATAAGACTGTACAACTTTACGACGGAAATTTTTATCAGAGACATCAACATCAAATTTGTTCTTGTAGTAGCGCTGTTTCCAGCCAGCTTCCCATAACCTATACAACAATTCAAGCTTTGTTATTATTTTTTGTATAAGATGACTTGAAATAACATACAATTCAATTTTTAAAATTGTTTTAATACAAGATTAAGTAGTATAACAGCATCACATGCCTTTGTTGACCCCAGAAAACTCTTAAGACGTAAGTAACATAGCTACCTTTCTCATTCTTTCCTTCATTCCCTTCCTGTTAGCCAAACATATGAGTGCACATAGACTGGGATTCAAAGAGAGGCTTTTCGGGCCCCTCTTCCTTCTGCAGCCCCCTTCACTTCATCTAAGAAGCTTTTATAGAGGTTCACAGAGGTCCTTCTGGCACACGGTAGAAGAAACAGATTCAGCTGGAAGGGAAACCACTCCTTCCCCAGCGTGTGTCTCTGTACACACATAGAGACATGTGCCAAGAAGCTTCTTTGGATCTCAGTCACCAGGCCTTGCTTGACCATGACATTTGTGTGGCAGGTGGAGAGCTTGGACAACTCATCATCTCTCAGCCTAAGCTACCACACAGTTTGTTGTGAGCATGAAGTACAACTGTGTGCTATTTGAAGGAAATAGGAGCTCCAAGTATTGCTTGTGGAACTAATATCCTTTCTCTAGGGAGCAGTTAACCTAACAGTGAAGCATGTATATTAAAATACATTTTCTGAATCCAACCCCCTCACCCTGTGAACAAGCACAAAAAAGTACATCAGTCCTCCAAAAAACTACAGGCTCCCCATTAAAAGCTATTATGGAGAATCCCCCAGCTTTTGGAAAGCATTTTAGAGGGGAGTTGCTGTAAGAGGTGCCCATATTCAAGCAGCAGTGACTCTGTGCTACTTTGGATCCATGCCACAATTTCTGACATATTTAAGAGTACACGGAAGAATATATGAACTCATGAGGCTGTCTTATACAGAATCAAATCACTGGTCTGCTTAGCCAAATATTGTCTACCCTGACAGGCAGAGGCTTCCAGCTTGAGGCTTCTTAAACTGGAGCTGCTGGGTTTTTAGCCTGGAATTTTGAGAGTAAAAAGTATATCCTTTAGCAATAATCCAATTCCCCAAAGGAGCTGAAGTAAAGCCTTAAGTAAAGAGATTTGGTTGTAGAACTTTAAGAGTTAAACAGTTTCATTTATGCTGTAAAATAATGACATTCTGCTCACAGTTGCTGAGCTGAATATTGAACCTCTAGCCAATCTGGTGCTGAGTCTCAAAGGGAGTAGTAGCTTTTAGGACGAAAACCTTCATGCATACTAATGGAGACACTTAAAATTTAACAGCTATAGCCTACACATCTCGCTGGAATTTCCTGAGTATCCCAACCCTCCACATTAATTATTGGTGGATAAAAAGATCGTGGAAAAGCATTAGAAGGTGCTATAGATAAAGGGTAAACAGTATTAATGAGGCGACATCCCTTTTGACAATTCACTAACAAAGTACCAAATGTATCACCTGATATTATCTTCAGGCTCAGGTTCACTGTCACTGTCCTCCGCTTTCCGCTTAATTCCTCCTGCTGGAGATGGTGAACCATCAGAGGTGAAACTCGTATTAGGAGACGCTGAAGGAGTCTGGGGATGCAGTTGTCAGGCAGATAGTTGGAAAAAGGTTTCATTACACTTATAAAATTAATGGCTTTGTCATAAAGAAATAAAAAGAGAACCATCTATTTTATTGAGGTGCAGAAGCTGGGATCCAAAAGAATCATGTACAAGCTAGTTCCAGGCACCCAAGTGGCTTTGAGCAAGTAGCATTCCATTCCATGTAAAAAGCCACGGGGGGGGGGGTGAGGTTCAGAGTGCCAAAACCAATAAATATTACCGTATTTTTTGCTCTATAACACGCACCCGACCATAACACGCACGTAGTTTTTAGAGGAGGAAAATCTGTAGGCATGCCACCCATAGGCATTCCCTCCATAACACGCACAGACATTTCCCCTTACTTTTTAGGAGGAAAAAAGTGAGTGTTGTGGTGCAAAAAATACGGTAACAGTAGAAAACTACAATAAAGAGAAACCAGAAGTATTGTGTTCTCTTTGGAATTCTCAGGCACCTCACTTTCATACAATCATAAAATTTCAGAGTTGGAAGGGACCACAAGGTTCACCTATTCTAACCCCCTGCAATCTCTTGAAATTTGTTTGTGCTAACAGGCCTGTTCAGATGCTTACAATGTTCTGAGTAGTCAGCTATTTTAATAATTGTTCTGATGCTTTGTACATATTTCAAATAAATAAATAAATAAATAAATCATAGAATCATAGAATCGTAGAGTTGGAAGAGACCACAAGGGCCATCGAGTCCAACCCCCTGCCAAGCAGGAAACACCATCAGAGCACTCCTGACATACGGTTGTCAAGCCTCTGCTTAAAGACCTCCAAAGAAGGAGACTCCACCACACTCCTGGGCAGCAAATTCCACTGTCGAACAGCTCTTACTGTCAGGAAGTTCTTCCTAATGTTTAGGTGGAATCTTCTTTCTTGTAGTTTGGATCCATTGCTCCGTGTCCGCTTCTCTGGAGCAGCAGAAAACAACCTTTCTCCCTCCTCTATGTGACATCCTTTTATATATTTGAACATGGCTATCATATCACCCCTTAACCTCCTCTTCTCCAGGCTAAACATGCCCAGATAATAAGGGCGTGGCATGTATAGTGAAGTTCAAGAAGACAGTTGCTTACCTACAGCTATTTAAAAGAACTTGAAGTTGTACTTAAAAGAGATTCACTTGCAGAAATAAAATTGAGCCACTAGTAAGCCACAGGTCTATAAACTCACTTAGTCATTACTTCTATGCTTGTGACAAAGTTCAGATCAATCACTTACAGTGCTCTGTCTGTCTTGCATTCTCATTTCAAAGGCTGCATGTCTTGGATTATTGATTGGTTGATGACTTCCTCTATTTCCCCTCCCCAAAGGTTGTGGGGTGAACTGGCCACCAGGCATAGAATGCTGTTCCCTCTAGATGAGCAGACATACATTAGCAGAATTGTTTATCATCATTTTCCAGGCAAGAATGAAATATTTCTTGAATGCTGAGATTCAGCAGAGGCTGCAATTATGTACACAAAAGCCTAAGGTTCCACTGATAAAATAAGTAAGTAGCAGAATACATTTTATCCAATGCTTCCACTTGGATTTAGATTGTTTTAGTTGATTGGTTAAAGTGCTTCAGTTTTGTCACTATGTTATCTCCATTACTAAAACAGTTGCAAAGAACAGAACAAGTGTTACAACTATGAAATAAGCTTAGAACCAAAATCTAAACATGTGCTAGCCATCTGTCACAGGCTGCATTTCCAAATCTAACCAGGAGAGTAACAGTACAATCCTAAGCATAAAAGGGGCTGTCGCCCCTGCTCACTTCTTTCTCTGGAGCGGCAGCAGGAGCGAGGTGGGAGGATGGGGGAGGATGCAAGGGGGGAAACACTTTCTCTCATTCATTCTCTGCCTCCCTTCCAGCAGTGGCAAAAGTAGGGGAGTGGGAAATGAAGGGGCAAAAGATTTGGACTTTCCCTTTCACCAGTCCAGCGGCAAAGGAGAAAGGCAGTCATGCCGTAGTTCATCATGCCACCTGCCAGAAGCCAACCAAACTTCAGCATGGCAACATTCTTATATTTTTATGTATATAAGAAGACATTTAAGTCACGAACATCAGTGTTCCTAGACAATTCTGACAAGTTTCACATCAAATATGAGACCTGGCCTTAGAATAAGCTGCTATTAATCCAAGTGGCATATGTGAGGAAGGTGGTGGCATTAAAGTAGAGATATGAGAGTGATGGGAAGACAAATCTACCGTAAAGACTACACTTAGAGGAGTTCAACTGACACCCGGTGCCTTGGGAGCAGTGGAATACATGGTGTTTCAATTGTTGTATAAAAGTTACCAGAAAAAGTTTTGGGGGGAGGGTGAGGAAGTGTAAAAATGGCACAAGAAAAAACATGATCTTTTTTATATGAAGTCTTTATTATTGCAATCCTATGGAAAGCCTCATTTAATTCAATGGAATTTACTTCTGAAAAACAGTCATAAGATTGTTCTGTATGCCTTGAATTTAGTCTAGCATCTAAGGAACCTATAGCTAAGGGGTTTATGTACCCAAGCAGCATTCCATGCTGCTCAGCAAGACAGTTTCCTAACTGAAAGTAGGTCCAGACACAGTGTGTGGGATTTCATACTAAGAGGGGGGGGGAGTCAAAGATCTTATGGGGGCAGATGCGTTCTTGGGCATGCACATAGATGTTATTTGGAGTCTGGATCATTTGCTACAGTTGAGATATAAATAATTGTTCAGCTAGTTCCATGAGCCTAATGAAGCACTAAGCATGTTTCTCAAAGGCCCCCATGTTACGCGTCCAAGAGAAACTTCAATAGTAGTTTGTGATTTAGGATAGAATGGGTATTACAAAAAGCTGCAACATTATTTATTTATTTTGAGCCTACATTTTAACTCAAAATGGTCAAGAAGTTGGCTTACATAAATAAATAACCATATTAGGGCTGTTTTTACCCTAACTGATATATTTGTTTTAAATCAGGATGTTGCAAGGAAAAACAACAGGGCTAGAAGCTCTATATTTACTTTCATCCTTTTTCTTTTATCCTTCTGCCTTCTTCTGAAATTTTCCTAAAATGAAGAATGAAGATATTAGAACTGTGTGCCATACAAATTACATGGAAAAAACCAAAAACATCAGAAATATTTATTAGGGTCATTTCTTGGGGGGGGGGGGAATGCTCAAACAATTATTCATACTTGCCATATGCAGAACTCCCTACTTCCTGCTACAAAAAAATGCTCTTGTTCTAAACAAAACTGGAATCCAACTAAAATACTCATAAAAATGTTTAGGAGTATCCATTTGTTTATTTAAATTTCCAGGTGCTTTCCTACCACATAACACACATAGACACTCCACACCCAACATATCACCGTCAATCACAAAGCAACGTGCAAGCTTTCATGTTTACTAGGTCTTTTACAGACTGGACGCTGAGCAAAAATCAAAAGGTGTGGAGGGAATGGGAAAATGTTGCTCAGCATAATGGAAGCTGAAGTTGAGGTCTGCTGTAAGACAGCTACCATTGCTTCTTTGTCCAAGAATGTCTTATGCAACACCCTGCCCAGCAACAATCTTTTTCTGTTTTTGCATTCCCCCCCTCACATTCAAGTGAAAAAAGTATTCTGTTCAACTCAAAGGTTTGCATACTTATTTATTATTTTTGTCGGTCCTAATGAAGTTATTGTTTGTTTTGCTTCCTTACACTCACACTCTCTCTCTCTCTCTCTCTCTCTCTCTCTCTCTCTCTCTCTCTCTCTCATGGGCCAACACGGCTCCTGTTTCTTTTCCTTTCCTCACAGAACTGACTTAAAAACATTAAACCAGCCATTCAAAAAATCAAATACAGCCGATACAGCACACATTCATTGACAGCTTACAGAGGCAAACTATCCTCTAATTTCTCTGGTTAAAACATGATTTTTTAATTTATTGCATACTAGAGTAACATGAAGAATAATAATAAACCACACTCACTGTTTTCAATAATGTAATTAAATTAAACTATTCTCTATAAAACACAGATACACAATAAATATGTCACAGGAACTCTTTTACCTCATCATCTTTTCGCTTCTTAAAAATATTATCTTCAACTTCTCCAACAGATAACATGATCATTTGCACTCTTTGCAAGTTGACATAGCCATTTTCTGTAAGGTATCCCTGTAAATTGTAAAACAGAACTGTAACTATCTTTCCTTCTCCTAAAGTTCCACGAGATTAAATTGGGGTGGGCGGGTGAGATGGCTTACCCCAGTTTTGTGCACAACATTTTTATAAATGTTCACTAGACGATCAATTGCTCCTTCCCTGTGAAACAAATATAAATGAATTCATTTAGCCATTTTACAGGATGTTGTATACACACAGTCTGAACCAGCATTTAGTTACTAATCTGTAAACCAGTGCTGATCTCACAGAGTCCCTGCTGTCATTCCTTCCCATAATGAATATCACTGGCAACAAGGAAAACCCATGGATGCTTTCCTTCAGTGACAAGCAGCACAAGTTCACTAGAAAACAGGTTTTAATTGGGCAGTGACCTAACTCATTAGAGTTGTTATAATTATCTTATGGGAAACTAGAAAGGGCAGGGGTCTGGAAAAAACCTCTAAACTCAACTTTAGGAGAAAGCACTTCCGAATCACCTGTACTAAAAAGGCAAAACACCAACAACCACCTGTACACATGACAGGGTAAGCTTGCGACTAAACTGGGAGTGAATGAGCCCAGGCCCACTCCATGGCACAGAGGAATCAGACGTTCAAGAAGCCTCAATGTAATGTGCAGGATAAATATAAACAATACAAAGTACCGTATTTTTCTGTCTATAAGATGCCCCCATGTATAAGACGTCCCTATTTTTGGGGACTCAGATTTAAGAAAATGTGGGGGGGGGTGTTCCAGAGTATAAGACGCCCCCTAATTTTTAACATTATTATTTTAGGAAAAAACCCTAGTCTTATACACAGAAAAATACGGTAATTACTTATATGACATCATGCATTTTAAAAGCCTCAAATCACACACACTTGATAACCAATTGTAGTTAATAAGTTTGGAACAGCTAAAGCCCTATTACAGAACCACAGAATTGTGGAGGTGGAAGTGACCCTCATGGTCATCTAGTCCAACCCCCTGCAATGCAGGAATCTCAGCTTTCCCTTGTCTAAAACCATTCTTGCTCTGCTCCTATTGGCAGGAACCTCCAATCTCCAGACGTTTCCGGACTACAACTCCCATCACCCTTGGCCAGCTGAGGATGGTGGGAGTTGTAGTCCAACAACATCTGGGAACCCAAGGTTGAGAAGAGTTGTGTAAGGTTCCTAGAACAAGGCAACATTGTTACATGACACATCTTGAAGACTTGGAATTGCTACATAACCACCAAGTTTTATTGTTACAAATCTTGGTATAACAGAGAATGGTCAATAGAATTGGCTGAGAAAATAACATGCCAGGTGAGAGCGGAAGAGGGCAAACACAATCCATATTCCTTTTATAATGTATGGCAAATGTTTACTGAATACATAAATTGTTCAGGCTGGCAGGAATCTACCCAGCACTCATGGGAAAACGTGGTGTGAACTCTAGAGGAATCAAATGAAACTTTAACACATGGCATGATAAAAGTTTGTAATTTGTTGTTTACTATTGTAACAATTGTTTTCTCAAAAATTTTCTTCTCTACCATGAAAATAAATAAAAACAGTTTTGTTTTGTTTTTAAGGAAAACAGAGACAGCACACATACTCAGTTTGTGGTAAGGGTTGCCTTAAATCTAAAAGCGAAATGTTGTACACCAAAGAGGGCTTTAGGCTTTTGCTTTTCAAATATCAGCCCCACTCTATGCCACATAGCAAACCATTTTTGAAACTGAAGGAACTTTCAAAACAAGGTTATGGTATGCTATTGGTTCTGAAAAATAGGGGGAAATTGCACAGGAAGAGCCCAAAGTCTTTTGGACACCTAAACACGTTCTTATAACATTCATTGTACAACCTTTCACCACATCAAGTAACTTTGCATATAATGCTGCTTTCCATACCTGATCTCTAACGAAGGTAAATGAGGAAGAAAGTCATTTCCCACAAAGAAACACATGAAAACCCAGTCATCGATACTTCTTTCAACATCAAAAGTGAAAGGCAAACTGGCCATCGTTAGCTCTCTTTCCAAATACTAGAATTATTTGAGAGAGAGAGAGAGAGAAATGGAAAACATTTCTACAGATGCTACTAGAAATAAAATGTTAGTGTGCAGTTATTTATACATAAAGTTCTATACCACTAAATCGAGGGAATTCTCAAAGTGGGGCACAAAAACCTGCCTGGCAGGCCATCAAGTCCACAATAAAGGTACTGCTATGCTAAATGTCCCACTTCCATTCCAAATGGATGTCTAAAGTGACTTAAGCATATTTTATTTATTAAATTTTTGTACCACCCTCGATCCATGGATCACAGGGCAGTTTACAGTATAAAAATACAAAGTACAAACTCTAATAACAGACAAAACAATAACACCCACCATCTCAAAGAATATGCAGAATGTAAGGAGAAAGGTGACCCTTCAGGTAGGCTGCTTTGAAATTGCTAAGGGCACCTTAAATGTGGCCCAGTAGCATATTGGAAGCCAGTGCAAGTTCTTCAAAAGTGATGTCAATAACCAGCATTCTGCAGCAGCTGCAGCTTCACAAAAAATGCCTTGCAGCAATACAGCTTGAGGTTACCAGTGCCTAGACCACCATGGCTAAGCTATCAGAGCATATGGAAAATGCTTATCTCTTTCCATCCATTACAGATTCAGGTAAGTAGCCATTTCCATCAAGCAAGCGCAATCTGTCTCTCTCACAGAATTAAGGTGAGAATCTAGCAAAGACACTCTTTCCCCACAAACTGGAATTCCTGCATAACTCTTCCTCGAAATTAAATAATCTCCTCCCCCAACAATTTCATCCTCCAAAACCCCCAGTCCTGATTTTTTCCAAATTCACCTCCAGCAGCTTGGCAAAATTAAAATTTTCTCCTTCCCTCTAACTTGTTTGTCATGGCTAAAAAGGCTAGGAACATGATCTTTCCATGCCGTAAAAAAGTCTCCTCCATATTTTTGTTTTTTCCTTTGCTGCAGCTTACATCACACCCAGTTCATCTTTTTTGTTCCTTTATCAGCCTCTGAAGAACAATATGTGGGGAGCCCTTGTGAAACTTCTGCAGTTCCCCCCTCCCTTCTGAGATGGAAAGTGGGGTGCGTGAAAGAGAGGTGCCAACTGGGAAGAAGAGAGCGAAGGCTGGGAACGGAGAAAGACCTTGCAGACAAGACTCTCTGGAGAAGCAAGACACAAAACCCTTGTATGGTAGCTGAACAAAGCTGACTAATAGAAGTCATGTTTCAAAATGCCAACCTAGTCAGAGGAATGAGAGAAGAGGAGGCAGGGCAGGATTAAATGTAAGACAATTCAGCAGCAGCATGTCCTGAAACCGCCTCTTGCTGCTTAACAGGGAAAATGCTGGTAGCTAACAAAAAACAAAGGGCAAGACTCATGGCTTCTCCTGGCCAATTGCCAGAATTAATTTTTTGGTTGCCATGGCAACTTGTGGTCATTGGCTTGGAAGTTAGTCCCACTGTATTTAACAGGTCCAGAGACCCACTGCATAGGATTACAGCCTTAGTTCAAACACATCCAAATATTACTTACTTCTCTCAAAACACATAAGCGAATAAAGATAAATTCTTGTTCTGAACCAGGAGGGCAATCTGCAAATTGATCGTGCTACAAAAGAGAAAAATGGTATACCATTTGTATGTAAGCTTTACTTTAGAGTGCCTTCTCCCACAGCACAGGCCTAAGCATGTTTATTCAGAACTAAGTCCTGCTAAATTCACTAAGTTCTTTGCTCTAGAAAGGTGTGTTTCAGAATGCCACTTCAATAATAAATTAAGATTACAGAAAATTCCTGTGCATGCTTTATTCTCAGGTAAGAGTATCTGGGACTGTTTCTGAAATCAAGGGGATGAAGTCTAAACTTGCAGAGCTGACTCTAATCTGTCATCCCATTCCCATTTTGCTGCACAATATTTAAATGCACTTTGGCATTTCTGCTGAATTGATTTGCCCCTCCCCACATGTCCCATAATTTGTTAGACCACATTTATTTCAAGGAAATGAATCCTGCTTTGTGTTCCTTCCTTTACAAATAGTTGAGAATGGGTTTCAGTATGTCCTTGTTGCCAACCTGCAATGTTAGTCTGAGAGACAGAGATTACTCAAAGCCACACAATGACTTCATGACTAAGGAAGGATCTCAACAGGAATCTCCTTCATTCAAACCTATCACTTCATTCTCTTGCACAACGCGCTGGCTCTTGAGAAAGTGAGCAAACTGTTCAACCTACCTCCCCTTGTTTTTCTTTTGGCAGACCCTGACAGTCCTTAATTTCATGTCCAAACTGGTTGCAAAGAGCACATGGCTTTGGTTTATTAGGCTTAAATTCTTCTCTAATTATAGTAAAGTTTGGTTCATGTGTAGCCAATCCCAACATAATTAGGTCAGCTATAAAAGAAATAAAGCAAAAATCAAATACTAAGTAAATAACTACAATAATGGCCAATGCAGATGATCCTCCGAACAAAACAAAGTATGTCAATTAGCAGTATAACATTATTATTTTTCATAACAGAATATGTATACTGCTTAACTGTAAATTCAGGCACCAGACCCATTGGCAAACCATGCGCTACAAAGATGCTTGCAAACATGCTATGAAGGCTGGCAATATCAACCACACCATGTGAGAATCCGCAACAGATGACCGCAGTACCTGAAAACAGAGTCAGGTCATGCCTCTACACCAGTGCCCAGAGGAGAAATGATTGCTGGGAGGAGTGCAGACAGAAGAAATGTCTTGCTGCATCTGAAGCAGCACAACTGGATGGTTTCTTCTGCCCCAGATGCAATAAAACATGTCTCTCCTGTATTGGTCTCTAGAGCCACAGCAGACGCTGTAACCTTCCAACAGTTTGACTTCACACCCAAAGGTGTACTCCTCCATTGTCTTCCAAAACAGACAGATGCCAACCAACTAATTGTAAATAAAAGCTCTAAGCAATTACAAATATGTTAATTATGTAGACATAAGTTTTTTAACAACCTTAGTAACCTCCAAAATATAACTGTAGACCCCAAGATGGCATTACCACATTTTACAAATGTGGTTTACTCAGTATACACAGTACTGACCCATACAAATCATTCTCTACTTAACTGCTAGAATAATTACTAATGGAAGAAAACTAAGAAATGGACTTACCATCAGCACCACACAAACAGTGATGAGTGTTTGGATCATGATTCGGTTGAGCTAAAGCAAAAAAGAAAGAAATGTTAGATACATTTTATTATTCTTAGGCAGAAGGAAATAATTACTGAAGACTCATTGCTGACCTCTAAGGCTGAATAAAATTACATATGCTGCCCTTGCCTCTTTTGGTAGGAAAGGGTGGTGTATAAAATAAATAAATAAATAAATAAATTGCAAAAGCACAATAGACAGTTTAGAGGTCAGAAAGGCAATACAGAAGTAGAAAGTTGATAAAACTGGCAGACCTAGTGGCGTTTTCACCAGAATACTATTTATAGTCGTACCTTGGATCTCAAACGCCTTGGTCCCAAACAATCGAAACCGAGAAGTGACTGTTCTGGTTTTCTAATGATTTTTGGAAGCCAAACGTTCAGTACAGCTTCCGATTGGCTGCAGGATGCTCCTGCAGCCAATCAGAAGCCACACCTTGGTTTTCGAATGGTTCCAGGAGTCAAAGGGACTCCCGGAATGCATTCTCTTCAAGAACCAAGGTACGACTCTACCGCCCTTCATCAAGAGATCTCAGGGCAGTTTACAAGATAATATGAATACCTGTAGCTGCCAGGATATTTAATGATTGTTTGCCATTTAATCAGATTCCAAATTCATGAAGATTAAGCCCAAAGCCCAACTGGAGCAGGCCCTGGTGTTGTCTTGGCCAGTCTTCCTCACTCTCTCCTTCCTTCCCATTTTAAAGGTCAATATTTCATTCCAAGTTGCTCTATGTTTTTAATTCTAGTACTGTATTGTATCTAATGTTCTAAAACCACTATAGTATTTATGATTCATAAAAAAACACCTCTCTTTACTGTTCTAAACACCTTTTTCACATCTGTTTTGCTTATGCACTTTTGCATAAACATTTTCAGAAAAAGTAGACCTATTCACATTGAACAGCCCATTTTTACTAATATCAGTTGATACAACTTTTACTGTAGAAACTGCAAAAAAATACCTCTTTGCCTTCGTATGTAATCCATGATTTTGTGTTCACCTTCACCTGGAGCACTAGCATCAGATAAAATAACCTACAAACATCACCACAAAGAGGAAACATAAAAAGTAGAGCGAAACACTCAATACTTTGCAACACCATTAAAATTACTACTAATTTGTGTTATTTGGCACAGTGTTCCTGAAGACCTAGGACATTTAAAAAAAATAAATCAAAACTGGAAGCGCACTGCACTCATGCACAAAGTTACACATCACTCCTCAAAACAACATTCACACATCCTCCTTACAACTATGAGATGGTCTGGATAATAATGCCTCCTGCTCCCCCGTTTTTCCCAGGCAGAAAGCCTTTCCAGGTGATCCTACCATGCCTATCAGCTATACAGCAGGCTATATGAGGGGCGGAGGCGCCAGCACATGGAACCTTCCCGCTTCAAGGCAATAGAGGGCCTCTTCACATGGCACACAGTTCCACTATCATCATAATCATCAAACCTTTTATTGGCATCAAACATCCGAAAGTTCAACTATGGAGTTCGCTCACAAGATGTAGTGAAGGTCACTAACTTGGATGGCTTTAAGAGGCTATTAGCCTTTTCCTCCATGAATTTGTCTACTAGCCATGAGGACTATACTCGACCTCCATGGTTGGGACTTGCATGTGTGGAGAGTGCTGCTGTGCTCAGGTCCTGCTTGCAGGATTCCCATAGGAGTCTTCTAGTCACTGAGAGAACTAGACAGAGCTTTGGCCTGGTCCACTCGGGCTCTTATGTTATTAGTAGTGAATTTTTCAAGGCACACCAGACCCTCTTACGGCACACAGGTATATTCGGGCACATGCCCACCCCCACCCCCCGCATCTTGCCTTGTCACACCACACATGAAAAGCTACTTTTTAAGCCAGGTGTGTTTCAAAGTTGATATGGTACAGGTGGGGTCAAAATGCCACTGGGCTCACACACTCCAAAAGTGACTATGGATCTTAGCCTATAACTGCTAAATGAGGAAGTGATCTAATGATAGGTTTTCAAAATTTCCACATCTGAGATAAAACAGCTAAACACCTTGGGAATGCCTAAACTATACCTGGATGTTAAACTGTTGGTTTATCTTCTTCAATTAAAAAATCTTCTGGAACTCATTTGCATCAGTCAAGAATAGTACAAGTTCCATTTATTGAACAATATGGGTATGAAACTTACTGCCAAGTTTTTCCATCCTGGATCATTGTTTAAACGATCAGCAATATAATAGCGAAGGCATTTAGCAAGATTGTCCATAAACTCAGTCCCCTAAAGAACAGGGAAATAATACAAAACAGGAAAATAATACAACATTTAGATTGTGATGGGCAGATTGCAGATGTGAGCCATCTTACTTTTTTTAAAATAAAAAAGCAGAGCACAAAAGTCCAAGCAAATGAAGCAAAATGAAAGCTTGGGGGCAGAGCCAGTTGCCCCCAATTACTACACTCCTTGAACCATATAGAGTGCTATGCCTAAACAAGTATAAATCCACAGCTCAAGCCCTAAAATGCATCAGGAGAGGCATACTAACGCCTAGTCATAGTCTTCCAATTAGTACAGTGGTACCTTGGTTCCCGAAGGGCCTGGCTCCCGAACAAATCGGCTCCCAAAACGCCACAAACCCGGAAGTGAGTGTTCCAGTTTGTGAACATTTTTCAGAAGCCAGACGTCCGACGCAGCTTCCAATAGAGTGCAGAAAGCTCCTACAGCCAACTGGAAGTCACACCTTGGTTTTCAAATGGTTCTGGGAGTTGAACGGACTCCCGGAACGGATTAAGTTTGACAACCAAGGTACCACTGTACTACAATTTTACAGGCAAAGAATTTCAAGACTAAGTGATTAACCTCAAGAAGAGCCACAAAATTTACAATACAGTATTTTATTTTTTAAAAAATATTATTATTACACAACTACAATCTGCATCTGCATTTATATATGTGGGGAACCTCCTGGTCACCAGTTCAAACCCCTTGGCAAGACAAAACTGTCCCCAGCAGCCCTCTGAATGTAGAGGAAGGGAGAGAAAAAATATGTCAGAAATAGAAAAGGGAAAACCCCCACTTTTATATTTATACTGGCTCTGGTCCTGCCCACTGCAGACAGCCCTTGAGAGATGAACCACTGTGGTGCGGAGAACACTCTCCTCAACAGGAAATTCCCCATGCCTCATTTATATTTTACATTTTTTCCACTAGGAAGCAAAGAGGTTCAGAAACATACAACTTGGCTAATGATTAGGTTAACATTTTATGTTTGAAGTTTACTAGGAAACCAAACTTGAAACCCTTACACCAAATCCATCACGTAATGAGCTCTTCATCACTCAGGTCTCGCTTAGTGAAAAAAGGTTTATTTTTCTTAAGCCTATGAAGATTTCTGTGCTGAACACACCTTCACACAAGGTTTCTGCATGAAACTAAACACTGGATTAGGGCTGGAAGAGATAACTCTGTTGTAGCCCAAGGTTTTTTGTATGGGAAGTTTCTGGCTAGAAATCCAAATAAGCCTAAAGTCATGTTCCAGCATCTAACGGAACATAAGAACTGTAATGAAAAGTTTTGCATAACTAGCACAAAGGCTTGAAGAAGATTCTTAAGCATGTTTGATAGAATGCACTTAGAAAAAGCTATCTGGTAAAAGAAGGTTCCCACTTACAGGAGGGTTTAAGTTTGTTCAGTTGAACACATTTAAAAACCCTCTTCAAATACCAAACCATTTCAAGGCAAATCTTGCATGCATGCCCATGCCTCCATCTCTACAGCTTGCTTGTTAGGCAAATGCCAAAACATGGTGCAGGCTTTCTCTTTGACCTGCGGTATCAACAACAGATAACCCTATAGAACTGCCGAAACTCCCTGTATGTCACAGCTCCCCAAACCTGCGCTGACATTGGCAGGGCAAATTCTTAATACGCCAACAAATTTAGATTTTTCCACGTGGAAAAAAACCATGAATTTGAAAAAGCACCCCATCTTTGCTGCTGCCTTTCAGTTTCTCCTCACCATTCTTACAATGAAACATTGTTTGGCAGCAGGAGATGCCAAAGAGAAGAATATTCTTCCTCTGTGAATGCCATCAAACAGTATTGTTGCCTATAGAAAAGCTGTTGGATCCTAGTCTATCCTTACACAGCTATTCTGAAGATAGGAAGAGGGAAGAAACCTACAGCCAGTCAGAAATTAGCCAAGAATCAAGCAACAATAACATGATCAGTACTGTGACAACTCCCAAATTAGAATGATAAGAATACTTACTGGAGTAATGCAATTGCTATCAAATCTTTCTTTTATTTCTTCTGGAGGAAGATAGCCACCTTTAAAAGCAACATAATTTAGCTAGTTTGAGACAGATAACTGCAGGAGGGAGGGGACAGACATACTCGCTCCGTTATTTTGAACATGTAATATCTCATTTCACTCAGTTATGGGAATCACAACTAGTTGTGATCAAAACCACAATTTTATACATATGTATAAACTCAGGCACAAGTCCCATGGCTCTTAGTGGAGATTTCAGATCAGTTTGCACAGGGATGCATTTGCATTGTTATAAGTATAAATTATGAGTGATCAATAACAAAATCATGCAAATTTGCTTGACTTTTTATTTTGCATACTTTATTAAGCTCCTTCTAGTTACAAGGTGATGCAGACCATTGTAGCTCTATTCTCTACTAATGGTAATTTTAATTCAGCAACTCTTCAATTTTTACAATGCATTGCTAATACAATTTCAAGCACATCTGTACAACTATTGTAAACCTCCCACTGATCCTCAGATGAAGGGTCGGTATAGAAATTTAATAAATGGTAAAAATAAGGGTTAGAAATGTGGTTTTAAATATGCTTAGATTTTTCGGAACCTGAATTCTGTGCTCAATTCCATATTGCACAACTTTCCTACACTCCCAAGAAATCACAGAACACAAACAACTGCTAATGCAAAATTTAATACAAAACTAAGTGCATGACAGTCTTTTCTCTAGGCCAGTCATGTGATATCTGTGATATGGCGCCTGTCGCAAGAGTAATACTTCAGAATATGCAACTCTTCTTCAAGTTACCTGTTACAGAACTAAACTGAATAGGTAACAAATCTATATACCTTTCTCTAAAATTTCTTGTCTGATTCTCTGCTTCTCTTCTGCAGTCTCCACTCCTTCCTTTGATGCTCTAAATCTTCTAGATCTTTGCTGGTTCATTTTTGCACGGGGAGCCTAGAAGAATAGAATTACCATGACTAATCATTTCACCCTTTATACTTAATTTCTATACTTTATTAAATTTGAGAACTTTAGAATGATTCACATAACGAGAGCTTACTTACTTTACGTATGCAATTGAGGAAGCCTTATCTGCTGGTAGCAATATTTTTTCCATTTATGTTTTAAAATAGATATTCAAGAGCTTAAGCCAACGTTCAAAAGAGAAACTGCAATTGCATTTATTATTTTATTTAAACATGGGGCGATTTCCATTACCCATGAGAAACTTTACAACAATTAAATATGCTTCCAGTTCAGTAATACAGCTGTGCCTCATTTTTTGCCACATACACTGCAGCAGCTGCAACATTTCTTTGTCCTCACATTGGCTTCATTTTAGTGCAAGGTGAAAACCTTTTTGTTTACCTGTGGAATGTAATCAACCTTCTTGCTGACAATTGCTACTTTATATATGTTGTTATGATGCAGTTAACACTTTTTTTTTACTGTTGTGCTATATACAGTTGCCTGTTCTTTCTTACTGCAGTGGAGTCTGGTAGCAGTGGTGGAGGGAGACAGCAACAGCAAAGGAAGCTTTGGGATAGGCAGGGACATTTTTGCCTTCTCCCCTTTGTCTACCAGCTGGAAAGCCTGGTATGTGATCTCAGAACAAGGAGGCTTCCTGACCAGTAACAGTTAATGGAAGTTAGCTAAAACAGGACTTCCAGGTTGGTGCCTCTGGTAATGGCGGAATTCCTCTGATCGGGAGGAATTTGCCCCGTGGGAACCTGGGTCTGGCCGCCACGGCGAAGGCGGAGACCCGCAAAAAATCACAGGCGGGAGAAGCCTGTGAGCGTGGGATTTGGTGGGCACCCTTTGCACCTCCCCTACTCCCGGGGAAACCCGGTTTCGGGGGTCCGGAGCGACGTGGGGTGAGTGGCGCGGTGCTTTGAATCGTCTGCTTCTTCCACGGAGCGAAGCCGCATAGCTGTTGCCGGAGAGCACTGACTTTTTCCTGTGGACAATTTGACTTCAAAGTAATTACCCATGAGTAGAGCTGAAGCGGGAGAATTGGATTTTTAAACGTTTAATTTGGTATTGAAACGGGGAGGTTCAATACAGGAAGTCCGCCTTCCCCTTTTGTAAATAGACTGAAGGAATGAGGCTGCAAGCTGAAGTCTTGGAAAGCCTTTTGTAAAAGACTAAATTTCCATCGGCAAAGAACATTAAACCCCCCCTTGCCTGCAGGAGAGTCAAGAGAGCTAAAATACCGCCGCTCTGACCCCGGAAACGGGCTGCTAGCAGGACTGATGTCTTTTGGAATGTTCATTGGCAGCGTTTAGAATGTTCATTGACAGTTAGCTAAATAAGAGAAATACATTGTTTCTACTGTCTCCGGCTGCTTTTAAAAAGGAGTAAAAGTAACTGAAAACTGACCAGGTTAATGCGCTAGATCGATGGGATAAAAAGGACTGACAAAACCCGGGACCAGGAGGAAGGGAAGCTGGATGAAGATTGGATTGTTTTTATTTCTCTTTTTATTACCAGGATTGTTTTATAAAATTGATGAATGTTAGAAAAATGTTGGAGCGAAATTGGCTCTAGCAAAAATGTTTAAAGAATTAGGTAAGAATATTATGGTTTTGAGAAGTCGGTAAAAATAAGATTTAAGTTTTAAGTTTTTAAGGTTTTTTATAAGATAAGATGAAAATAGATTAAGGTAATGTAATGACAGAATACTATGAAATATGGAAAGGATTTGCTGCATAATAATTAACCAAGATACAAAAAAGGGAGGAGGAGGAGGTCAAAGAAAGAAGGTAATGAGAGTTGAGGATTTGAGAATGATGGATTTATTTTTGTCTGTTTGCGGTGTATTTTTGTTTTTTGAATTTGTATTGTTTGATGTGGTTTGTTTTTTCTTTTCTCTTTTTCTGCTTTGTTTTTTCTTTGTAATTTCAAAAATTTTCAATAAATATCATTTTTAAAAAAAGTAACTGTAACTGAAACTAACTTTGGATTGTTTGAACTGTGTTTAAAAGAGGACATTACTGACTAATATAAATAGAAACTGTTTCCCCCTAGTGGAAGCCTTTGAAACTGGTTGCTTTACAAGAGCTGGGCTAGGGGAATTTCTAGCTGCAAGATAAAAAAACTGTGAGACTCTGGCACTGACCTTGAATTTTTTAAGTGTTATGGCAAATGGAAAGGAAAAAACAGAGGAAAAAACAGACCAGTCAACTGCTGAAAAAACATTAAGGTCTGGGAGGACTTGGCAGCAACCCAGGAGAGGCTCAACATCAGGCCTCCCTGCCTCTTCTGCTGCTGCTTTTGCACCAGTACACTCAAAACCAAGAGGAATGTCGACAGAAGAGGCCTTAGTGGTTGCATTAGATAAGATAAATGATTCACTGGAACAGCTTAATAAGAAAACAGACGCGATAAATGCGAAAGTGGATCCTGCAACTATTAAAATCGACTTAAATACAGAAAGTATAAATAATCTGGGACAAAAGGTGAATACCAATACAAAAGCCATCCAGAAAGTGATACAGGAGTCTACTTTGATACGGCAGACTGCGAAGGAAGCCAGGGAGAAAGCCGTTGCTGCTGAATGTAAAGTAACACAACTGGAGAGAGAGAGAGTCCCAGCCCTACAGAGGCAACTTGATGAACATAAGTTGACGCTTGCTATGATTGAACTTAAAGAAAAACAGACGAATTTGAGGATCAGAGCCCTACCTGAATTGGAGAAGGAAAGCTTGACAGACTTTCTCACACAGGAATTTGCTGACTTTTGGGACTTGGACTTGGGTCAAGAAGAGTTTAGAATTGTGAGGGCCTTCAGACTTGGAAGAGGAAGGAAAAAAAGAGAAGAATAGAATAAGAGACTGCTTGATCACCCTTCGAACTAAAGAAGAGAGGGATAGAATCTTGGGTTGGCAGTACCAGAAGAACCTAGTAGTACAACAGTCAAGAGTGGAAATTTTTAAAGACGTCCCGAAATATCTTTTGGATCTTAGGCCTAACTATGGAGATATTGTTGCCCTGCTGAGAAGGAATAAAAGCATCTTTAGGTGGGAGTTTCCCCAAGGTCTATCTTTCAGTTTCAAAGGAAGGAAAATAAAAATAAGATCAGTAGAAGATAAAGTTTTTGTATAAATACGAAGAAGATCTGCAGAAGGGACTCGGAAAAGAGCCAAGAGCATCGGATAGAAGATAATCAGATAGAGGACTAGAGCAAAGAGCATCGAATAGAAGATCACCAAACAGGGGAATATTGGATATATCAGCATTACCCTCTGGATTGGATCTCCCAGTGAACGTGTCACCACCACCACCAACAGAAGAAGAGCAAGCATTGGGTGCAGTTGGAGGAATATCAGCGTAACTACATGATGGCGTTGCAGGTTTCGAGCGGGAAAGTGAATGGATTAAATTCTCCAGAAAAAAGGCGGAGAGTCTTTCATTTATTGAAAAAAGAACATTTGGACTTGATTTGTTTACAAGAAACACATGTGATAAGGCTACACAGGAAGATATTGAGTAATAAAAGACTGGGCCAAGAATTTATCTCATCAGATAAAGTTAAAAAAAGAGGAGTGGTCCTGTATGCAAAGGAGAGCCTATCACCGAAATTCATATTCAAAGATGACCAAGGAAGATTTGTTGCAATTGAAATTCAATCACAAGGAGAGAAATTCCTGATTGTAGGTGTTTATGCACCAAATGAAGGAAAATCAGAGTTCTTTAAGAAGTTACACGAGACTCTGATGGATTATATGGACTATAATATGATCTTGATGGGAGATATGAATGGAGTGGTGTCTACAAATATGGACAAGGCACAGAGACAGGTAGTCACCAAAGATGGTAGACTACCAAAAACCTTTTTTGACATGACTGAAAGTATGGACTTAGTTGACATTTGGAGAATGGAGAACCCTCTGGGAAGAGAGGGAACTTTCTTCTCTGAGGCTAAAATTACATGGACAAGAATTGAGCAAATCTGGGTAACCAGGGGATTTGTTCCGAAGATCAGCAAAGTGCAGATTTGCCCCAAAACTTGTTCTGACCATAATGCTGTGAAGATGGAAATGAAATTGACGCCAATTGGTTCCTTTAGATGGAGGATGAACGATACTTTGTTCAGGAATGAAGAGGTGACCAAGAAGGCCCAAAAAACTCTAAGAGACTATTTCGAGATAAACATGAATACTACAGTGGAAAAAAGAGTAATTTGGGACGCAAGCAAAGCGGTTATGAGAGGATTCCTAATACAACAGAATGCAATTAAGAAGAGAACTCAGAATGAAAAAAAGGATAAAATCCTGGGAAAAATAAAGGAAGGAGAGAAGAAACTGAGAGCAAACCCAAAGTCACAGGACTACACAAAATCTCTCAGGAAAAACAGCTAATGTTGAATTACAAAATAATGGATCGGGAGGTGGAAGGGGCCATCCAGAACATGCAATTAGGTAAATCTCCAGGACCAGATGGTTTGACTTCAAGATATTACAGATCTTTGAAAGAATGGTTGATAGAACCATTGAAGGAAGTCTGCAATGAAATACAGTGGTGCCCCGCAAGACGAATGCCTCGCAAGACGGAAAACCCGCTAGACGAAAGGGTTTTCCGTTTTTGAGCTGCTTCGCAAGACGAATTTCCCTATGGGCTTGCTTCGCAAGACGAAAACGTCTTGCGAGTGTTCCGATTTTTTTCTGCTCCCCCCCTTTTTCTAAGCCGCTAAGCCTTTAATAGCCGCTAATCCGCTAAACCGCTAATAGCGCTAATCCGCTAATAGGGTTGCTTCGCAAGACGAAAAAACCGCTAGATGAAGAGACTCGCGGAACGGATTATTTTCGTCTTGCAAGGCACCACTGTATTGGAAGGGAGAAAGGCACCAGAGTGCCTATATCGCTGCTTAATGTGGATTACAAAATTTTTGCAGATATTTTGGCTAAAAGATTAAAAAAGGTGTTAGTAGAAGAAATTCATAAAGACCAAGCAGACTTTCTCCCGGGCAGACATTTGTCTGACAACATGAGGAATATAATTAATATTCTAGAAAAACTACAAGTGAATATCAATACTAAGGCAGTCTTGATATTTGTGGATGCAGAGAAAGCCTTTGACAACATTTCTTGGAGTTTTATGAAGAAGAATCTACAGGGGATGGGGTAGGTCAAGGTTTTGAGAATGGTATAGGTGCAATTTATTCAGAACAACAGGCAAAATTGTGAACAATGTAGTGACAGAAGAGTTTAAGATTGAGAAAGGGACACGACAAGGTTGCCCAATTTCTCCATTGCTCTTTATATCGGTCCTTGAGGTTTTGTTAAATATGATTAGAAAGGACCAAGAGGTTAAAGGTATACAAGTGGGAGCTAAACAGTACAAACTGAAAGCATTTGCTGATGACTTAGTATTGACTTTACAGGAGCCAGAATCTAGTACTAAAAGGGTATTGGAACTGATTCAAGAATTTGGACAGGTAGCAGGTTTTAAGTTGAATAAGATGAAAACTAAGGTTTTAGAGAAAAACTTAACTGTGAATGAGAAAGAGAGAAGTTTCAGGAGGAGACAGGACTAACATTGGTTAAGAAAGTGAAATATTTAGGGATTAACATGACTGCCAAAAATGTGAATTTATTTAAGGATAATTATGAAAAATGTTGGATTGAAGTGAAAAAGGATTTAGAAATATGGACAAATTTGAAGTTATCATTGTTAGGCCGAATTGCTGTGATAAAAATGAATGTGTCGCCAAGGATGTTATTTTTGTTTCAAACATTGCAAATTTTGGATAAGATGGATTGTTTCAAGAAGTGGCAGAAAGATATTTCCAGATTTGTTTGGCAGGGCAAGAAGCCTCGAATAAAATTTAAGATATTAACTGATGCCAAAGAAAGAGGTGGATTTGCCCTGCCAGACCTTAAACTTTATTATGAATCAGCTGCTTTTTGCTGGCTGAGAGAATGGCTGCTTCTTGAAAACAGTGAAGTGTTGGATCTAGAAGGCTTCAATAATGCATTTGGCTGGCATGCATATTTGTGGTACGATAAGGTAAAAGCACATAAAGCGTTTAAAAATCATATTGTTAGAAAAGCATTGTTTAATGTTTGGATAAGATATAAGGATTTGTTAGAAAAGAAAACCCCAAGATGGTTGTCACCAATGGAAGCAAAGGCTCAGAAAAAACTCAATATGGAGGCCAAATGGCCGAAATATTGGGAAATTCTGGAACAAGATGGAGACAGAATAAAATTGCAGAGTTTTGAAAAATTGAAAAACAAAGTGTGAGATTGGCTCCATTATTACCAAATAATGGAGGCATACAATTTGGACAAAAAAGTTGGTTTCCAGGTGGAAAAATCAAAATTGGAAACAGAATTGTTAGATCCAAAAATCAAGAATTTGTCAAGAATGTATAACTTGCTGTTGAAATGGAACACTCAGGATGAAACGGTGAAATCAGCTATGATTAAATGGGCACAAGATGTTGGACATAACATAATGATGGCTGACTGGGAACAGTTATGGACCACAGGTATGAAATTCACGGCATGTAATGCCCTAAGAGAAAATTTAATGAAAATGATTTATAGGTGGTACATGACACCAGTCAAGCTTGAAAAAATTTACCATTTGCCCGACAATAAATGTTGGGAATGTAATGAATCTGAAGGTACATTCTTTCACCTTTGGTGGACATGCCCAAGGATTAAGACATTCTGGGAGATGATTTATAATGAAATGAAAAAGGTATTCAAATATACCTTCTTGAAGAAGCCAGAGGCCTTTCTCCTGGCATGGTCGGCCAATTGGTGTTAAAGAAGGATAGAACTTCTTTTATGTACGCAACAACAGCAGCAAGAATACTCATCACAAAGTATTGGAAGACACAAGATTTACCCACCCGGGAAGAATGGCAGATGAAGTTGATGGACTATATGGAACTGGCGGAAACGACTTGCAGAATCCGAGACCAGGGAGAAGAGTCGGTGGAAGAAGACTGGAAAAAGTTTAAAGACTATTTACAGAAATACTGTAAAATTAATGAATGTTAGAAGAATGTTGGAATGAAGTTATATGGCTTTAGTAGAAACGTTATAAGGAATTAAGTATAAATAGATTAATAGAATATTAAAGGAAAAAATAAGGTTAGAATGTGTTAAGATAATTATAGGATAGAAAACAGAGGAAGATGGAAAGGAATTGCTGAAACAGTTAACAGAAGTGGAATACAAAATGGGAAGTGTGAGGAGGTCGTTGAAATAAGTGAATGAAAGATAAGATACTGAAATTGTTTGATGTGTTTTAAACTGTTTTTGTTTTGTTTTGTTAGTTTAATGTTTTAGTGTTATGTAGTGTTTCTGTATTGTATTGTATTGTTCTTTTTTTGTAGTGTTTAAATTGTTGGAAAAGTAATAAATATTATTTTCAAAAAAAAAAGGAAGTTAGCTAAAACATCCTGTGTGCAAGAACAGTTTCACAAGCTATTGTCTACAGCTAAACTGATTAAACTGGTTGTTAAAACAATCTGGAATAGCCCATGAGTAAATATACTTTTCATTCATTAATCCTTATCAGTTAAGGGATCCTCCACTGAGATATCACTAGTAACTTGTGAACATGAAAATAGGTGTTTGGGGTTGTTTCAGTTTTGCAATCTAAAACAGAAGGCTTATAATTTTGCAAATTAATGTATTCTAGTTCAGATGTGTATATGCAATGCAAACTGATAGTGGGTATAACACATTATCATTTTAAGCAGAACAATCCCAACCCCTGATCTACCACCATTTCTGGAGCACGTCTGAACATAGCTGTCAGGGGTTCAGAAGCAGAGACGCAGAGAAGGGAGGAGACAGAGAGCGAGGAGGAGGAATACGAAGGAAAGATGAGTGGGGATGACGAACCGAGATCGCCGAGCTTATCCAGTGAGTCCGAGGATTCCCAGAAGGGAGCGCCAGCAGTCAGAGCAAGGGGGGAAAGCAGGGGGACACCCCAGGAAGAAGGGTCCAGAGAGGAATCAGAGAGCAGCAGTTGGAGATCGGGACCCACGTACCCAGACGGGAACAGCGGGGAGAAAGGGGACCAGATATCGGGTTCCGGAGGCTTTCAGAAGGAGGGAGGGCATGAGTCAGGAGTAGTCACGCCCACCTCGGGGAGCGACGAAACGATCAAGAGGAAGGTTGAGAGTTGGGCGCGCGCGCCAAGTTCAAATGTAGCGGAAGCTGGCGCAGTAAGCAGCCCAGAGAGTGAACCAGGTCCCAAAGCCCGCCGCAAGGAGGCGGAAGGGTCAGGGGGGTCCGCGTCAGAAGAGAGTAGGAAAAAGGAGACCCCGGGGGGCAGAAGGACCCAGAGACGGAGGGAAAGGCGCAGGAGGTGGAGCAAGGCTAGGGTATTAAGCTGGTGTGCTAGAGGCGGAGACTCAGACGGGTCTTCGCCGGTCTGACCTAGAAGAAGTAGGGCTGCATAGTGCAGTTTGGAAATGGAAGCTGTAATCCAATAAAGACTCTTTTAACCTGAACGCTGGCTAACGTGGTCCTATGTGAGCTGGGACTGAGTGGCAGCCCTGACAATAGCTGTCAACTTTTCCCTTTTTTAAAGGGAAATTCCCTTATTCTGAATAGGATTCCTCGCAAGAAACGGGAAAAGTTGACAGCTATGCGTCTGAATGGAGCAGAAGTATCACCCTGTCAGTGGTGGAGTTCTGCTGACAAAGTGTGATGCAAACAGGGATGGAAGTTGCTGCCAGTTGCATTCCCACCAGAAGTAGCCAAGGGAAACCCCAAAATGGAGGCAGGGAGGGGTAAGGCTGGGCCAGCACAGGATTGGCTAGAACCTGTGCAGACCCAGCTGCTATCATGTGACAGTGACAGGTCTGATCTATGACCCTTTGCAGTACCAGCCTGAGACCTGGTGTGAGTGCCAGTGCTATAGCTATAGCTCTGGCTGTGCCGTTCCATCGTGCCCTATGGCTGTCACTCAGGGGTTAGGATTAAGGCCAAAATAAATGCAAAGACAAGATTAAGAAATAAAAAGGAGTTCTTCTTGAACAATAAGGTTATACATCATTCTAAAAGGACCTCCCTGAAGAATACCACTCTTGAGTTCAGACTGCACTCAGAGAGAAATTGAAGGGGAGTTGATAAACTCATCTTATCCTGCAATACCTTTCTAGACTGTGCATGTATGCCACAACACTAAGCACTGACAATGGGCTATAAGATCAACAAACTGAGATCACATACCAGTGGCTTCCTTAAAGGTAAAGGGACCACTGACCATTAGATCCAGTCGTGACCGACTCTGGGGCTGCGGCGCTCATCTCGCTTTACTGGCCGAGGGAGCCGGCGTACAACTTCCGGGTCATGTGGCCAGCATGACTAAGCTGCTTCTGGAGAACCAGAGCAGCGCACGGAAACACTGTTTACCTTCCCACCGGAGCAGCTTCCTTAATGAACCTTAAATGAAGCCACCATTCACAATCTATCTTAGGTGGCATAAGTAATGTTCACACTCACAAAGTGTTAAAAATAAAATCGTCTTATACATAAATGCAGTTACTTTAATTTTGACTCTGTTCACCAACAGATGCAGGAATGGAATTTAGTCATTGTGTCCAACAGCATTGTAAATAAAGTGGAAATTAAACTACAACAGAAAATAGCACTTCAAACGATTCAGACACAATTTTTATCAGCCCTGACCCAAATACATCAATGGCAACCACTTAAGTACTTACCACTCCATCTATTGCCATGTAGAGAAGCCGCCTCGGTCTCACAATATTAAAAAGCCTGTCAATATACTCAAATATGGCCACCATCATTTCATCTTCATTTTTGGGTGCTGGTCTGCAATGTAAGACATTGTGTCAATATCCAAACAATGTTTAATACAAGCTACCTATTTAAAGTACAAATGTGACTCACTTGTCCTCAGGATGTGTACAAGGGTGGATGATGCCATTCATATCCAAATACAGATTATCAAATTCCACTTCATTGGGGTTTGGTTTGCTGGAGTCAATGGGAATTTTGATACCATTACATTCTTTAGGCTACAAACAATGAATAACAAAATATTTTTAGATGTATGCATCACATTCAAATCTGAAAGAAAAACACAATCAAGGAAACATGGTGGAAGTGGAAAGGAAATTCGAAAGGCAGACTATGATTTATGAAAGGTAGCTAAGCTATCTCACCACATGCCTATGGGAATCTTTTCTCTCTTTCTCCGGCACAAGTACTTTTAGCCAGCGTTAGAAACTCAAGATACATATGCTAGGTGCAAAATGGCTCCTTAAAACAAGGTTACAGTCACAAAGATGGAATGTCTAATATCCAATTTTTTGCAAGATGGCTCTAAAGTCTTATTTTTCAAATGATGAAGTCACTGTGGTCGATTATCAGTTAAACATCTGGCTGGTTCAGATGACAACCTTGAGCTAGGTTAAGAACTTTGAAGTCAGGTTAGATTGGCAAAAATGTATAAAAACTGTAGTGATGTCTGTTGGAGATGCAAAAACGGGGCAGGAACCTTTCTACACATGTGGTGGGACTGCAAAGAGCTAGTGGGATTCTGGGAAAATATTTATAACGAATTGAAAAAGATGTTTAGATTCTCATTTGGGGGAAAAACCAGAATCCTTTCTCCTAGGTATCATGTCAGAGGAAATAAAAAGAACGGTCAGACCAATATTTATGTATACGACTACGGCGGCAAGGTTATTAATTGCCAAAAATTGGAAAAGCAGCAGCATCCCAACTAAAACAGACTGGCTATCTAAAATGATGGAATACTTCCATATTGCCGAATTAACAGGTAGGATATGAGGAGATGTGCTACAAAAAGTGAATAAGGAGTGGGCTATCTTTAAGGAATACATCAAAATCTATATGGAAAAAGTAGAATTTTTGACAAGATACTGAGTGAATCCAGAAAATGATTAGAGTGAAAGGAGAGTAAAGTTAAGATAGAAGAAGAGATCAAAGAAACAATGAAATGTGTTTAAGCTAGTTGGAAAAATAAAGTAGCGTAACAAGAATGGTTGGAAGTCAAGTCACTTGGTGGGTGTCCGTGTGGGGTAGGAGTGTAGGTATGTTGATATGTATAGTATAAGTAGCTATTATACAGAGTATTGTAGGTATGTTTTATGCTATGAAAATAAGGTAGTGTATTGCATATATGTATTGTGTAAATGTAAGCATTTTATATGTTATAATAAAAAAATAAAAAAGGTTAAGAACTTTGAGAACTTAAAGAAGAAAAGTCATTTGATTCAGGGACAGTTCACATATATATTGGCCTATTCCTACCTCTTTTTCTTAATGGTGACATGGACCATTCATAACATAAGAATATTCTTCCTAACTGTGAGCAGCGCAGTGGGGTGGGGTAAGTGAAGACAAGCTACAACAATTAACTATAATGTCATTCAGTGCACTTGCTCAGGCTGCACAGAAAAAGCAATTTGGTTCTTGAAATTCATTCTGATAGTGCAGATAAAATATAAGCGAGAGAATTCTACAGAATGTGGTCTTAGTGTGTGAAAACAGTCAAGATCCAAGGATCCCGATGATGTCAGGCACAATCCTGGTGCCCAGGCACCTAAATCAAATTTCACTATCTATACAACTAAGCACCTGAACTGTTCTTGTCAGGAACGCCAATTTGCCAGAGGCCAATTTAAATGTAGGCAATATTTTAAAAGGCTGAAGGTGTAAAAAGTCTTCAGGGGATTGTGCTGTGGGAGTCGAGTTAAGAGGACATAACTGAGTGTAAGCAAAGCCCTCATATGTCATAATGCGGAATCCCAGGCCAACTGAGTATTAGGAGAGACTCCCTCTACCATTTCTATGAAACTAAGCACATATGCTATGATCAGATCGTAAAGGAACACTATTCACCCACACAGGCATAGTTTAGAGAGCCATTCAAACATCACATTCTGCTTAGAATCATAGAATCATAGAGTTGGAAGAGACCACAAGGGCCATCGAGTCCAACCCCCTGCCAAGCAGGAAACACCATCAGAGCACTCCTGACATATGGTTGTCAAGCCTCTGCTTAAAGACCTCCAAAGTAGGAGACTCCACCACACTCCTTGGCAGCAAATTCCACTGTCGAACAGCTCTTACTGTCAGGAAGTTCTTCCTGATGTTTAGGTAGAATCTTCTTTCTTGTAGTTTGGATCCATTGCTCCGTGTCCACTTCTCTGGAGCAGCAGAAAACAATCTTTCTCCCTCCTCTATATGACATCCTTTTATATATTTGAACATGGCTATCATATCACCCCTTAACCTCCTCTCCTCCAGGCTAAACATGCCCAGCTCCCTTAGCCGTTCCTCATACCTCCTCTGGACACGTTCAGTTTGTCAGTGTCCTTCTTGAACTGTGGTGCCCAGAACTGGACACAGTACTCCAGATGAGGTCTGACCAGAGCAGAATACAGTGGCACTATTACTTCCCTTGATATAGATGCTATACTCCTATTGATGCAGCCCAGAATTGCATTGGCTTTTTTAGCTGCCGCATCACACTGTTGACTCATGTCAAGTTTGTGGTCAACCAAGACTCCTAGATCCTTTTCACATGTACTGCTCTCAAGCCAGGTGTCACCCATCTTGTATTTGTGCCTCTCATTTTTTTGCCCAAGTGCAATACTTTACATTTCTCCCTGTTAAAGTTCATCTTGTTTGTTTTGGCCCAGTTCTCTAATCTGTCAAGGTCGTTTTGAAGTGTGATCCTGTCCTCTGGGGTGTTAGCCACCCCTCCCAGTTTGGTGTCATCTGCAAATTTGATCAGGATGCCCTTGAGTCCATCATCCAAGTCGTTGATAAAGATGTTGAATAAGATTGGGCCCAAGACAGAACCCTGTGGCACCCCACTAGTCACTCTTCTCCAGGATGAAGAGGAACCATTGATGAGCACCCTTTGGGTTCGGTCAGCCAGCCAGTTACAAATCCACTGAGTGGTAGCATAGTCAAGACCGCATTTTATCAGCTTCTTTACAAGAATATCATGGGGCACCTTGTCAAATGCCTTGCTGAAATCAAGGTAGGCTACATCCACTGCGTTCCCTTCATCTACCAGGCTTGTAATTCTGTCAAAAAACGAGATCAGGTTAGTCTGACATGACTTATTTTTCAGAAATCCATGCTGACTATTGGTGATCACAGCATTCCTTTCTAGGTGCTCACAGACTGTTTGCTTAATGATCTGCTCCAGAATCTTCCCTGCTATTGATGTCAAACTGACTGGGCGGTAATTATTTGGGTCCTCTCTTTTCCCCTTTTTGAAAATAGGGACAACATTTGCCCTCCTCCAGTCTGCCGGGACTTCGCCTGTTCTCCAGGAATTCTCAAAGATGACTGCCAGTGGTTCTGAGATCACATCTGCCAGTTCTTTTAATACTCTTGGATGCAGTTCATCTGGCCCTGGAGACTTGAATACATCTGAACTAGCCAAGTATTCTTGTACTATCTCCTTAGTTATTCTGGGCTGTGTTTCCTTTGCTGAATCATTTGCTCCAAATTCTTCAGGTCGGGCATTGTTTTCTTTATCGGAGAAGACTGAGGCAAAGAAGGCATTGAGGAGTTCAGCCCTTTCTGTGTCCCCTGTTTGCATTTCACCATCTTCTCCTCTGAGTGACCCCACTGTTTCTTTGTTCTTCCTTTTGCTACAAACATACCCATAAAAGCCTTTTTTGTTGCTTTTAACCTCTCTAGCAAGCCTGAGTTCATTCTGTGCTTTAGCTTTTCTGACTTTGTGTCTACACGTGCTGGCTATTTGTTTGAATTCCTCTTTGGTGGTTTCCCCCCTTTTCCATTTTTTGTACACATCCTTTTTTAATCTTAACTCTGTTAAAAGTTCTTTAGATAGCCACCCTGGCTTCTTTAGGCACCTTCCATGTTTCCGTCTCATTGGTATTGCCTGACATTGTGCTTTTACTATCTCCCTCTTAACAAACTCCCAGCCATCATGAACTCCCTTTCCTTTAAGTATTACTGTCCATGGGATCTCACCCAGCACTTCCCTAAGTTTTATGAAGTCGGCTTTCTTAAAGTCAAGAAATTGAGTCCTAGTATGCTTGGCTGCTCCTTTCCGCTGTATAGTAAACTTCAGAAGAGCATGATCACTCGCGCCTAATGATCCTTCCACTTCTACCCCACTAACCAGGTCATCAACATTGGTTAGGACCAGATCTAAAACGGCCGTTCCTCTTGTTGCTTCTCCCACTTTCTGGACAATGAAGTTGTCTGCAAGGCCAGTGAGGAATCTGTTTGACCTTATGCTCTTGGCTGAGTTTGACATCCAACAAATATCTGGGTAATTGAAGTCCCCCATTACTACTATCTCCCTTCCTTTTGCATGCTTGGCCATCTGTTCCAGGAAGGCATCATCTATGTCCTCCGTTTGGCTTGGGGATCTATAGTAAACTCCCACAATGAGGTCTCTGTTATTCTTCTCTCCCTTAATTTTGACCCAAATGCTCTCACTTTGGCTTTGAGGTTCTAAATCTTGGATCTCTTCACAGGTATACACATCCCTGACATATAACGCCACTCCTCCTCCTTTCTTGTCTGGTCTGTTTCTCTGAAATAGATTGTATCCCCCCATTATTACATTCCGATCGTGGGACTTATCCCACCAGGTTTCAGTGATGCCTATTATGTCATATTTAGTTTGCTGTACCAAGAGCTCAAGCTCATCTTGTTTATTTCCCACGCTTTGCGCATTAGTGTACAGACATTGAAGTCCATTAATCATTCCCCCGTGTCTCTTATTTAAGGATTTTTTCCTCCCACCACTAGGTCTGCGTGCTGTTTGCTCCATTTGGTCTATGACATTTGGATGATCATCTTCATTAATTGATAGACTCCTACCTTCAGGAGCACTGTCTCCCTCCCCCACATTAGTCAGTTTAAAGCCCTCCTGATGAGGTTTCTGAGATTTTTGGCAAAAACATTTCTCCCAACCGTTGTGAGGTGCAGCCCATCACTTGCCAGAAGTCCATCTTCAAGAAACTGCAGTCCGTGATCTAAGAATCCAAACCGTTCCTGTTTACACCATTTGCGAAGCCAGCTGTTCACTTCCACTATTTCCCCCTCTCTCCCTGGGCCACGTCGTTCAACTGGGAGGACAGATGAGATGACAATTTGTGCATTTAGTTGCTTGTCCAGAGGAGGGCAACCAAAATGGTCAAAAGCCTGGAAACGCTGCCTTATGAGGAACGGCTAAGGGAGCTGGGCATGTTTAGCCTGGAGAAGAGGAGGTTAAGGGGTGATATGATAGCCATGTTCAAATATATAAAAGGATGTCACATAGAGGAGGGAGAAAGGTTGTTTTCTGCTGCTCCAGAGAAGCGGACACGGAGCAATGGATCCAAACTACAAGAAAGAAGATTCCACCTAAACATTAGGAAGAACTTCCTGACAGTAAGAGCTGTTCGACAGTGGAATTTGCTGCCAAGGAGTGTGGTGGAGTCTCCTTCTTTGGAGGTCTTTAAGCAGAGGCTTGACAACCATATGTCAGGAGTGCTCTGATGGTGTTTCCTGCTTGGCAGGGGGTTGGACTCGATGGCCCTTGTGGTCTCTTCCAACTCTATGATTCTATGATTCTAAGCTCTGGGAGGAAGACCTTTCATTGCCTACAGACAGCCACCCAATCTTAAACAACTCCTAACCCACAATAATACTACAACCAGACTTAACACAGACACTGGCACCAGAGCCTGCAATAAACCCAGATGCCAACTTTGCTGCCACATACACCCGGACAACACCATTACTGGCCCCAACAACATCACACATACCATCTCGGGACTATTTAATTGCTCATCGTCTAACATTGTGTATGCCATCAAATGCCAACAGTGTCCTTCAGCTCTCTATATTGGACAAACAGGCCAAACCTTACGCCAAAGAATAAACGGACATAAATCTGACATCAAGAATCACAGAACAGAGAAACCAGTAGGAGAACACTTCAATCTCCCAGGACATTCTGTACAAGATCTCAAAGTAGCTGTTTTACTACAAAGGAATTTCAGAAATAGACTGGAAAGAGAAGCTGCTGAATTACAACTCATTACCAAACTTAAAACCATGAAAAGACCTGGGCTGAACAAAGACATTGGATTCTTATCTCACTATACATGACTAAACCATTTCTCACCTTCCCACCCCTTGCCTTTTCCTGTAAGACCTATTACAGTCGTTAAGAGTCGTCAAGAGGCTCTCTCAGCTATCTGCCTATCTCCCATTCCCACCACCCTTCTGAGTAACACCCCTCCCCACCTTCTCACTATATAGAAGGATCTGGCAACTTCTGTTTCAGTGTATCTGAAGAAGTGTGCATGCACACGAAAGCTCATACCAAGAACTAACTTAGTTGGTCTTTAAGGTGCTACTGGAAGGAATTTTTTTATTTTGGTCACAACTGGACCATGCCAAGTTGCAAAACGCACCTAGCACATGGAGAGTTTCAGACACTGCCTAGGACCACAAAGTTATTCACCACATGTAGGACACACATCATTATAGCTGATAGATACTAATCATGTTCTGGCATAAATCCAGCATGGCAAAGACACTCAAACTGCTTTCAGCAAAGAACTCAACAGAACAGCGGGGGGGGGGGGGAATCAGCAAGGAAAAGTTAGAAACTCTAAGCAAAAGATTAAAGTTACTAAGACCAACATAGCTCCAGTCTCGTTCTCCAGAGAGCAAAGTACAAGATGTGTTGATTACTCTATTTATATCCCACCTTTCTCCCAATGCATGATGCAAATTGGCATATAGCAAAAATTAAAACAGATACAACTAAAGCCATGAAATATAAACATTTTAAAAAGTAAAATAAGTAATCCTATTAAAAACAGTGCTGAAAACACTTAAAACCATTGTACACACACAAATGCAACACACAAACAAGTAGGGTTCAGAATTTCCTGGTTGCCAGGCACATTTCGCAACTGGGGATGGTTTGCTTGCAACCAATTTGAGATGTCTTGTTGCAGGTAATGCAACTGACATCTCCACCATCTAGGTGCGTGCCACAGTGCGAGTCAGCTGGCTGGCGCTGCTGCACAACTTGAGAATAAAACTGCCACCGCATGTGCCAGCTGGCTGGCAAGTACAACATCCACCCTCCGAAGACCCTGTCACAATAGCCTGTTAGTGGCAAAAGATGGGGGGGGAGCACTTGCCTGCCAGCAAAAGGAAGATTCTCTCTTGGATGCTCCTCAATCGTGTCTGTGGAGGAGGTGGGACCAAGAGAAAGACCTCCCCAAAAGACGTCAAAGTCTTAGCAGGCTCATATAGGAAGATATCATCCTTCAGATAGCCTGAACCCAAACCACATAGGGCTTTGTGGGTCATAACCAGCACTTTTGAGTTGTGCCCAGAAATAGATAGAAAGCCAGTAAGCTGGTGTATCAAGGAACTTCCATTCTCCCTGTAACCTTGCCTGGCTGTGAGCCATGAAGGCCACTCCCTGCAAGGCCCTTTCCGGCTGGCTTAGGGGGCGGAGCCCAGACTCACCCAGAGACCGGAGGGACATCGCTATGCCTGACAACAAATCCTAATTATTGGATTCTTTTACCCCATTTTTATGTGCCTGTCAAACAGCCATGTCATGCTTATTATAATATTTTATTCTCTTGTTAATTATGCTGTTTTAAATGTGCATTTTATAATTGACTTTACTTAGCAACTTTTTTTTAATGTTTAAGATTGTTTGTTTGTTTTTTGTTAACTTACTTTGTGCTAAATATGTATTCTGTAGTTGGCCACCTTTGTAGTGTTTTATTTTGAAATCTCTGAAATCGTATTTTGGTTTCCTATTGATTATGTTGCTTTGAGTGTGTACTTTATATTTTATTTTCTTCAGAAATGTTTGACTCTGGATTGTTTTATTGATGTTTAATATGCTGTGAACTGCTTTGAGATTTTTCTTAAAAACATAAAGCTGTATAGAAATTTATAAATTAAATTAATTAACTAGATCCAGTGAGCAATCTGGCCATGTGAACAGACAGCTCCAGAGATGGATGCAGCTGATGCACTAGTTTTGAATGTGCTAATGCACTTCTGGCTACTGCTAAAACCTGGGACCCTGGGCTCAGGGCCTGCCGAAGGGGCTGCTCTCGGGCTACGTTCTGAGCATCTGCGCCGCGGACCAGGGAAGCCCGGGGGGGTTGCGGGGAGGCCTGGTCCGATGCTCCGCGGCCCCTGGCGCCCGGCCCTCCCCGCCGCCCTCAGCCGGGGCCTCGGGTCCGACAAGGCCGCACAGCCAGGGCCCCTCCCCGCCCGCCCGCCCGCCCGCCTCACCTTCTCCTCGACGCAGGACACGATGATGGCCGGGTACTTGCGGCTCAGCCAGCGGAAAAAAGCCGGAACCCCCATCGGACGCCTCTCGCGCAGCGCGCAGCCCGGCAGCACCGCGAGGCAGCGAGAGGCAGGAAACCGGCGCAGGCTGCGGAGCGCTTCCGGGTCACCGGGTCAGGGCTGCCGTGATGCGGGGCGCCTTTGAAATGTCTGCCCACGTGACCGGCGACCTCGCTTTACGCCTCCATCTTGGAACCTGGCGGGAACATGCGCACAAGGAGAAAGCGAAGGTTCGGAGAGCGCGGCCGTGGGAGCATGCGCGCTTCGAAGGGCTCGGGCGTCTGAATCCTTTGCCAGGGCGAGGGAAAGTGGAAGGCGGGGAGCTGGAATTCCTATTCACTCCAGGCTATTTATTTATATAATAATATCAGGATAGTTGTGGTCTTAAGGTCGGCAAGGTGATGTCTCTGCTTTTTAAGATGCTGTCTAGGTTTGTCATCGCTTTTCTCCCAAGAAGCATCATTTAATTTCGTGACTGCTGTCACCATCTGCAGTGATCATGGAACCCATGAAAGTAAATTCTCTCACTGCCTCCATTTCTTCCCCTTCTATTTGCCAGGAGGTGATGGGACCAGTGGCCATGATCTTAGCTTTTTTGATGTTGAGCTTCAGACCATATTTTGTGCTCCATTAGCTGGTACAAATAGGAAATTGAAGCCAATAGGTGAAAATTTGCTTACCCACATATTTAAAGGCAAAGGGACCCTTGACCATTAGGTCCAGTCATGGCCACCTCTGGGGTTGCAGCGCTCATCTTGCTTTATTGGCCGAGGGAGCCGCCGTACAGCTTCCAGGTCATGTGACCAGCATGACTAAGCCGCTTCTGGCAAACGAGAGCAGTGCACGGAAACGCCGTTTATCTTCCCGCCACAGCGGTACCTATTTATCTACTTGCACTTTGACGTGCTTTCGAACTGCTAGGTTGGCAGGAGCAGGGACCGAGCAACAGGAGCTCACCCCGTCAAACCTCCGACCTTCTGATCGGCAATTCCTAGGCTCTGTGGTTTAACCCACAGCGCCACCTGCGTCCCTCACCCATACATTTAAGGAATATCAATTCCACATTTGTTCCAAATCTGTTAAATATTTAGGTATGTCAATACCAAGAGCTATAACTCAGTTAATAACATATCTATTTAGTTCATGACGTTTTTTAAATTAAAAACAACGCTCAAATAGATTCAGATATATTATGTGAAATGGCTGTCAGTGCCTCATATTTGTTCGTGATCAGTTTTTATACCAAGAACTAAATTATTGCTTCCTTCATACTTCCAAATTTGACATATTTGGCATTTGATACTAAAATGTGAGGTGTTATCTAGTCAGGAACAAGGGAAAATAACATTACACATAGTGGGTTGCCTGTATTTAAGATCTGATCCTTCTGCACAAGAAAGCCAAGGCTGCAATCCAGTACATACCAACTTGGGCGTAAGTCCCATTGACACAAGGAGACTTCTGAGTATATATGTAGGCCTTCGCATGGTAAGTTAACGATACAATGAATTTTTTTAATGATTGCTTGGGTGTCAGCTACTTATTGTATATTTTCAGCATTTGCAGAAAATAACATTGAGGTTGGAGGAAAGAAAAGCCAAAGCAGAAATCCAGCAGGTCTTCAGAACTATGGTTGTTCCAAGGACTAGAAGCAGGAAGGAAATGTGCACTATAAAGGAGGCCAAAACAGCCCCTCTTCAGCACCCCAGTCCAAAGAATTCACTCATCATTCACAGTTCTGACCTCATTCATTTGCTAAAAATATTGAACTTTGGGAGCAGCCAGGCTGACTTCAAGGAAATCATTTAGTGGGGTGCCTGCACATTTTACTTTATAAATTTCCACCTGCGCCTTTATAAATCTGTTGATACCGGGGGGGGGGGCGGAACACTACAGCTGGAGAAGCCATCTGCCATTATCTCTGCTTCCCTCCCTTGCACTTCTGTTCCTTCCTATGGAAGAGTTTTATAATCTTTTTAACCATCCGCTTCTTGCCACCCTTGGCCCATTTCCCAAGTGGAAAAGGACTACCTCTAGCAGAGCAGATGCAACTCGGGGGGAAGCTGGAAGGAGTGTGGAGGGAAACATCAGCAAAAAGTAGCATGAGCTGTCATCACAGCCTACTGATATTCTGCATGCCTGATTGAGGGGCCCAGGGCCATGGGGCTCACCAGAGGATGCTGCTGGGATGCTGGGGCTGTACAGAGGGCGCTGCATCACAGCCCAAATAACTCCATGGCAACACAGTCATGTGCCTTTGTGCCATGCAAATCTTCCCATGCAGAGTTCACCTTCATCCCATCCTTGGTCCCAGGGGCCTCTGCCCAGCTTGACATTAATGGCAGCTGCCACACCAACTTGGCTCAGGACAGCACCACATTAGCAGTGCAGCAGAACCACAATGGTGCCAAGGACAGGTGTTGAGTGGCATGCTGCAAGGCTCTGTAGAAGAGAATCTGCACTGGGTGTGCTCTTGGCCCCACGCCCAGGCTGCCTGCTGCTGCTGCCAACTCAGTGAGCACCAGCCTGGGCCAGTGTTCAACCTTCAGCATGTTGGACAGTTCCCTGCCTTGACAAGGTGCCATGGGAGCTGTCCAGCATTTGAGAGTCAAGGCTGCTCGATGCTGTTGATGTCTGTAGCGATCTTCATTCCTCCCCCCTCCCCACCAAAGCCTTTTATTCTTGCTTTACAGCCCAGACCTACTATGAGGGAAATGTGCTGGCTATTTGAGAGGATTCACTGTTCAGCTTGGCTGGCTGGCAGTGAGAAGCAGCATTCCTTACTACCCCATACCAGCCTTGCACTCAAGGTATCGCTTGTTTGCTAAGACCTGTAGGTGAAAGGCATAGGACAAGGGACTGGGCATATTGCTTCTAAAGCGGGGGGGGGGGGGCAGAAGTGTGATGGGTTGGACTCTGTACGAAGCTTTATACAGTGGTACCTTGGTTTCTGAACAGCTTGGTTCTCAAACTACTTGGAACCCAAACACTTCAAACCCAGAAATGAGTGTTCCGGTTTCCGAACTTTTTTCGGAAGCCGAACGTGCTCCGATTTGCGTGCACACTTCTGTTCTGAGCAAGCGGCTTGGCTCCAGCAATGACTGCCGCCACTTCCTTCCCTTCCCTCTGCTGGGAAGTGCCTATTTCCTCGGTATGAAGTGGAGTTGGGCGGCTCCTCGGAATGTAAGTGACTGGAGTAGGGAGACTTGGAAGTTGGCGACTCTCCCCCAGCGCGCAGAGAGAGAGTGTTTGCAGGGGAGGAGTGTGTGGTGGGGGAACTATGCTGGACAGGTTGACATTCCTGCCACCTCGCCTTCCCCCCTCCCTTCCTAAGCCCGACCCCAAGCGAGGTCCAGGTGAGGCAGTGTGGGCACCACATTCCCGAGCAGGGGCTCGGGGTGCTCACACTGCGTGCAGGCTCCAGCCCACCCGGCTCAGTGTCCAGCAGCTAGGAGCGCAGCCAGGAGCAGCCGCCACTGCCTTCTCTTCATGCTCCAGTGCTACTGCTGTGTCTGGGTGCCGCCATGCCAGGGAGGCACAGGCAGTGCCCAAAGTCATGCTGCGCAAAGTGGGGAATGTGGGCAGATGCCGGAAAACATGCAAGGGGGGAGAGAGAGAGGGCTGAGGACAACTTTTGCCTCCCTTTCCTTCCTCCCCACTTAAACTCCCCCTCCCGCATCCAGTTGGCCACCTCCTTCCCCACACGCACCCCATGCTCTCGTCCCCTCCACTTAAACTCCTCCCTCCACCTTGTCCCTCCAATGGCAATGGGTAGATCACTGCCAGTTTTATACTGGGTAGTAGATTGCAAGGTCCGTATGGTTCAAGCTATGGTTTTCCCAGTAGTGATGTATGGAAGTGAGTGCTGGACCATAAAGAAGGCTGATCGCCGAAGAATGGATGCTTTTGAATTATGGTGCTGGAGGAGACTCTTGAGAGTCCCATGGACTGCAAGAAGATCAAACCTCTCCATTCTTAAGGAAATCAGCCCTGAGTGCTCACTGGAAGGACAGGTCGTGAAGCTGAGGCTCCAAGACTTTGGCCACCTCATGAGAAGAGAAGACTCCCTGGAAAAGACCCTGATGCTGGGAAAGATGGAGGGCACAAGGAGAAGGGGATGACAGAGGACGAGATGGTTGGACAGTGTTCTCGAAGCTACCAGCATGAGTTTGACCAAAGTGCGGGAGGCAGTGGAGGACAGAAGTGCTTGGTGTGCTCTGGTCCAGGGGGTCACGAAGAGTCGGAAACGACTAAACAACAACAAAAAGTAGATTGCAGCCTGATTTATGGCTTTCATTTTATGGTCTCATTAGATAGTAAAATTCATATTAAACTGCTGTTTTAGGGGTTGTTTTTAATTGTCTGGAACGGATTAATACATTTTGCATTACTTTCCATGGGAAAGCACACCTTGGTTTTGGAACACTTTGGTTTTGGAACAGACTTCCGGAACGGATTAAGTTTGAGAACCAAGGTAGCACTGTAATTATTTAATGTCCACAAGAAGTCCTTCGGACCCATCCTGACTGCCATGGCTGCAGCTGGTGAGCAGGCTACAGCCTCTCCTGGTCCATATAAGTGGAGTAAGCCACGGAGTAAGACGTAAGTGACGGAAGAATACTACTAGCTAGTTGCTAAGAATCCTGGGGTGATTATTTGCATTCATTGCAGCGGCAGGGTGGGGGGAGCTGTTGAGGAGCAGCATCAGGAGTGGTTTGTTGATCACCTTACCCCAGAAGTATTAGTGACTGGGCAACAGTTGTTGTACATTTCTGGATCCCATTATGTATTCTTAAGGAGGAGGTGTGACATCATCATGTTCAGGGCAGTTGCAAGCAGCCCAATATTCCATTGAACAATACTTAACTATAGTCTTTATAGATTTCAGTATATGAAACAAAAATCACACAGGTCACTACTTTAAATACACAACAGTAATAAGAGTTTCTTTAAGTACATTGTCAAGAGTGCATTTTATTAGAACAAGACAAAGTAAATACAAAAGAAAACATTATGTGGCTGAGTCACACATCTGAAACTTTGATTTCTGAAATAATATGGTTTATTCCTACATCCCAATGGAAAAAGACAAAATTGCAGGGGGGCATTAGGACAGAAATGAATAGAAATCTGGATCAGTACTGCAGCAGGGCATGGTTTCGCTCTGGATCACATACACCTTCCCATGACTGCTAATCACTTAAACATCACACAATTAGTAATTTTGTGAATAACAACAGATCTGTTTCCCCCCTAAATTTGGCCCAACTGCACATTATAGGTAAGTGCATCTAACTGTAGTCTGTTAGACTTTTTTCGAAGAACCCCCCCCTTGCTTTTAGTGGAGCAATCAGCATCAAAGAGGGAAGGAAAACAGTACCCTACCCTCAAGTTTTCCTGTTTCAAATTGATTTGTGCGCCCCCTGCCCAGGTTTTGTGAATTTCAAACAAGGAAAAGCATTACATTCACCTTGGTTCTAAATCACCCCCTAGGAAAAGCTTCCTTTGAGCTTTTTAGCACATGAATGGGGGGAAAATGTTGGTCCTCAATCGTAGAAGTCATCAAATTCATCTTTTTGTGAGGAATGCAATTGAGGACGCAGTGCTTCTTCAATCTCAGAGTTACTGTCATCAGAATCACCCCAGAAGGCTGCATTAGGAAAACAAAATATAGCATATAACAAATAAAAATGGCAATATCCGGTTTTCAACAGGCAACTGTCATGACACAGAGGAATGATGAGAAGAACCACCACCTGGGGAACCCCCAAGGGAAGAAGGTGGTGGTGGGACAACGTTAAGTGGTCAGAGTGAGAAGAGTAGGAAGAGGTGGTGTTGGAAGCTGAGGAGGTAACAGGGTTTAGTGAGCTGGGAGAGTCTGTGGCAGAGAGAAGTCCAGAATCAGAGGCTGAAGCAGGAGAGTGAGATGAGGGGGGCCAAGACACAGAGATGAGTCAGACGGGTGTCTCCCCCTCCTGCTGCAACAAGCTCCCTGCTGGTCTCCCAGAACCAGGAGAAGCATGAAAAGTGGAGAGGAGAGGT